>NC_044978.1:50474545-50544669 GCF_008728515.1 Papio anubis
TATGTCTATAGATGTGCCTATTAGGTCTGCTTGCTGCAGAGATGAGTTCAATTCTGGATATTATCCAGCTAACTTTCTGTCTCGCTGGATCTGCTCCACTGCTGACAGTGGAGTGCTGGAAGCTCCCAATATTATTGTATGGGAGTCTAAGTCTCTTTGTAAGTCTCTAAGGACTTGCTTTTATGAATCTGGGTGCTCCTGTATTGGGTGCATATATATTTAGGATAGTTAGCTCTTTCCTATATTGAATTGATCCCTTGACCATTATGTAATGGCCTCTTTGTCTCTTTTGATCTTTGATGGTTTAAAGTCTGTTTTAATAGACTAGTATTGCAACCCCCGCTTTTTTTTGTTCTCCATTTGCTTGGTAAATCTTCCTCCATCCCTTTTATTTTGAGCCTATGTATGTCTCTGCAGAGATGGGTCTCCTGAATACAGCAGACTGATGGGTCTCGACTCTTTATCCAGTTTTACAGTCTTGTGTCTTTTAATTGGAGATGTATCCATTTACATTTTAAGGTTAAGATTGTTATGTGTGAACTTCATCCCGCCATTATGATATTAACTTCGGTTATTTTGCTCTGCTAGTTGGATGCAGTTTCTTTTCCCTAGCCTCGATGGTCTTTACATTTTGGCATGTTTTTGCAATGGCTGGTACCGGTTGTTCTTTCCATGTTGAGTGCTTCCTTCAGGGTCTCTTGTAAGGCAGGCCTAGGTGGTGACAAATCTCTAAGCATTTGCTTATCTGTAAAGGATTTTATTTCTCCTTCACTTCTATTATGAAACTTAGTTTATTGATATGAAATTCTGGGTTGAAAATTCTTTCTTTAAGAATGTTGAATATTGGCCCCCACTCTCTGGCTTAGAGTTTCTCTGCCGAGAGATCTGCCAGAGTCTGATGGCTTCCTTTGTGGGTAACCCGACCTTTCTCTGGCTGCCCTAAGATTTTTTCTCCTTCATTTCAACTTTGTGAATCTGGCAATTATGTGTCTTGAGTTGCTCTTCCTCGAGGGAGCATCTTTGTATGCTTCTCTGTGTTTCCTGGATTTGAATGTTGGTCGCCCTACCAGGGTGCTGGGGAAGTTCCTGATGATATCCTAGCGCTTTCCAACTTGGTTCCATTTTCCCCTCACTCTCAGGCACCCCAATCAGACGGAGATTTGGTCTTTTTACATAATCCCATACTTGCAGGCTTTGTTCATTTCTTTTTTCTTTTCTTTTTTCTTTTTTGGTTTCTTTTCTCATTTTATTTCATTCATTTGATCTCACCGCTGATTACTCTTTTCTTCCAGTTGATCGGTCGTTACTGAAGCTTGTGCATTTGTCACGCATTTTCGTGGTCATGGTTTTCATCTCTTATTTTGTTTAGGACCTTCTCTGCATTAATTACTTCTAGCCATCAATTCTTCCACTTTTTTTCAAGATTTTAGTTTCTTTTGGCGCTTGGGTACATAATTCCTCCTTTTTAGCTCTGAGAAATTGATGGACTGAAGCCTTCTTCTTCATCTCACAAAGCCATTCGTCCAGCTTTGATCCGCTGTTGGCGATTGCACTCCTTGTCAGATGCCTGTTTTTGAATTTCCAGCTTTTCTGCCCTGCTTTTTCCCATCTTGTGGTTTCCGATTCACCCTGGTCTTTTGATGATGGTATGCACTGATGGTTTTGGTGTAGGTGTCCTTCCTGTTTGATACTTTTCCTTCTAAATACGCCGTGACCCTCAGCTGTAGGTCTGTTGAGAGATTGCTTGAGGTCCACTCCAGACCCTGTTTGCCTGGCATCAGCAGCAGAGGCTGCAGAAGATAGAATATTTCTGGAACAGCAGTGTACCTGGGTTCGATTCTGCTTTGAAGCTTCCTCTCAGGGTGTACTCACCCTGTGAGGTATGGGTGTCAGACTGCCCTAGTGGGGATGTCTCCCAGTTAGCTACTCATGGTCAGGGACCCACTTGGAGCAGGAGTCTGTCCTTCTCAGATCTCAACCTCTGCTGGGAGATCCACTGCTCTCTTCAAGCCGTCAGACAGAGTCGTTTGCTTGCAGAGTGTTTCTGCTGGGTTTGTTATTGCTTAATGTGCCCTGTCCCCAGAGGTGAGCCTGGAGAGACAGGCAGGTTTCCCTTGAGCTGCTGTGAAAGCTCCACTCAGTTCAAGCTTCCCAGCAGCTTTGTTTACCTACTTAAGCTCTCCTCAGCAATGGCAGGCTTCTCCCCAGCCTCACTGCTGCCCTTGTTGGTAGATCACAGACTAAGTTGTGATAGCAATGAGGAGGCCTGCGGGTGTGGGACCCTCCCGCCAGGTGTGTGGGATATGATCTCCTGGTGTGCCTGTTTGCTTAAAGCACAGTATTGGGGTGGGAGCTACCCGATTTCCAGGTGTTGTGTGTCTCAGTTCCCCTGGCTAGGAAAAGCGATTCCTTTCCCCTTCCAAGGTGAGGCAATGCCTCAGCCTCTGCTTTCCAGCTCTCGCTGGTCGGGCTGTGCAGCTGACCAGCACCGATCGCCTGGCACTCCCCAGTGAGATGAACCCAGTACCTCAGCTGGAAATGCAGAAATCACCGGTTCTCCTGTGTCGCCAAGGCTTGGGGAGTTGGAGACTGAGTTCCTATTCGCCATCTTACTCCACTTTTTTTAAGACGGAGTCTCGCTTTCTGTCACCCAGGGCTGGGCGGTGCTCAATTCTGCTCACTGCAAGCCTCGGCCTCCCCGGTTCCTTGCCATTCTCCTGCCTCAGCCTCCCCGAGTAGCTGGACTACAGGCCGCACTGCTGGCCAAGGTTTTTATTTTTTTAGTAGAGAGGGGGTTTCACTGTTAGGCCAGGGATGGTCTCATCTCCTGACCTCGCGGATCCACCCTGCCTCGCCTCCCAGTGCTGGGATTACAGGCTTGAGCCACCGGCCCGTATCCCATTCTTAACATTTTCCTCTTAAATTTTGTACTTTTGGATTTAAAAATGATCGACTTGGCTACTTCCATGAATTATAGGAAATAATTAGCTGCTAAACTTTATTTTACATCAGAAAGTTTAGAAGTGCCATGTTTGTTAACAAATGTCTTTTATGTTTCTTAGAACTGCAAGATCTGCCTCATGTTTCATGAAGCTTCCATAATACAACATTTAGTTGTAGCCACACTGTGTGACAGAACATATTGCCTTCATATTCCTAACCTCAAATAAGAATTTGTCTTTAAATTTGTGACTTATGAACACATTAGGATACAAATCTCTAGTCTAAGGTCTGTGAACCTATTGAAATGGTGTAAAATTTGTGTGAATGTGCCTTATTTTTTTCCTTGGAAAGAGGCACATAGCTTTTATCAGTTCTTCAATGAACTTGTTGACTCCCCAATTTTGTGGCAGTTTTCTTTTTCTGCTTCAGTTTTGTCAACAATTATGGCTCCATAGCGTCATTTAGATAATCTAAATAGGTAATTTCCTCAAAGGAGTAGTCCATTGAAAGGAACATAGGAATCAACAGTCAATTTTAGGAAATTACCAATAAAATTAAAATGGGAGAGTTCCCTGACCCCGTTGTGGGACTTGCAATAGGGGTGTGGCTCATTTGCTGGTCCGCTGCATGCTCAAACCCCTTATGGGAGTAGGAGCATGCAGATGGGCAGGTGCAGGAGCTGGGGTGAGCACTTTTGGGCTCCAGGCTCACTGTAGCATCTAGGGATATATTAAACTTAATGCTCTTTTAGCAGTTGCTGTCCATGGATGGCTATTCCAGCTCAGTGGAGAGTCAGGGTGACAGCCTTTTACACCCTGCCATCCTGGTACCCAGGTCCTTGTCCAGGATCCAGAGAATCAGGTCACACGAACTTGAAGGATGGTGAATGTGGGGATTTTATTGTGATGGGGGTGGCTCTCAGTGGGATGGATGGGGACCTGGAAAGGGGATGGAGTGGGAAGATGATCTTCCCCTGGAGTTCAGTCGTCCTGCAGCTGATCTCCTCTCCGACTGTCCCCAGCCAAAATCTTCCCGATGTTCAGACACTCCTTCTCTTCTTTCCTTCTCTGTCATGCCATTCTGCCACTTTGCCAGTGGAGCTTGGAGTTTATATGGACACAGGATAGTTGCATGGCAGGCCAGAGTGGTCTTGGAAAAGGCAACATTTGGGTGCAAAAACAGAAATGCCTGTTCCCATTTAGGGCCATGGGTTTCCCAGCTTCACAGTGGGGTCTTTGCTGGGGAACTGTCCCCTTCTACCCAGTATTTCGCTGCCTCCTATTCATATCAAAATTAAGTCAGGGAGGAAATTCTTATGTATAGTATTAAGTCACATTATATTTCATTAGAATTAATGTGAATATTTTCATGAGAACTAACATGAATAATTAGAATCAGAGTGTAGTGTTTCTGAAACCGTAGCTTAAGTAAACCAGAATTACCTGTTCCTTATACCAGAAAAAGTAAATAGGAATTTTGAGGGAGAGTGCCAAGGAATCTGTATTTAGTTAAATTTCTTTGGCAATTGTGGCATACACTGAAGTTTGAGAACCACCAATAGACAGTATGTTGGAAAACTACAATTTTTTTCCTTTAATGATAAATGAAATGAAATACACTTTTTGAAAATACAGCAAGAGTTATAGCCAGCCAGCCAACGTGGTCAACTAAATGTAATTAATTTTATGATGGATTTGGTAATGGTCATTTTTTCCCTGAAAAGCGATTTTGTGCATGCACATAAAGGAAAAACTGACATCCTTTTGTTGAAACTGTTTATGAAATGCTATCTTTTGAGATAACATTTAGATGGCACTGTGTCTGGTGGGAGAGGGTTTTCAGCTCTTGTCTGTTGATCTTGAGGTTTTGTTGCACTAGGGAATAAAACACTCTGTGTTTATATTCACAGAAGCAGAAAGTGCTTTCTTTCCCCCAGTCCCTTCTTCCTAAGATGTCATATCTTGAAGAAAAACAAAACAGAAAAGGAACAAATTTATTCTCAGAGAGCTTGGAGGAGCATGAATTATTTATTCTTAGAAATCTTCTACTATCTTTGCATGAAAGAGAGCCCTATTATTAAAAGTGAATGTTTCTTTTTCTGCTTGTCAATAACTGGGAGATCAGAATGGACTGGCTGTTAGATAGCTTCCTCCTTGGAGACTGAGCTCCCTAAGGCAGCCTCTGCAGCAGCTAAGTTATTTTTAAGACAATATAATCATTGGAACTGATATATTAACACTCACAATTGATGTGACAGGGGTCTGCCACTGAGGCAGTCTAAGAGGAAGAAAAGGCCATTAAAGTGATCCCAATTACCTTTTAATTATGAATTAACACATTTGCATAAATCACAGCACAGAGAATTTCTGGATGCATGTGCATGTATGTGCTTAAATTGCCTGGGTTTATTAGGTTCCTTATTTTCTTCCAGCTAGGTTGTGCCATAAATTCTCAACTACCTTCCTCCTGGAGCAGAGAAAGTCAATTCTTCTTGCCTGGGGAAAAATTTAAATTTTCCCTTGATGCCAGTAATCTCATTTTCCTTCCAAGCAGTTGTGCAAATGAGAACAATCGTTTTTTGTCTTTTCCAGTTCATAGTGGGCTTCTCTAGACCTGAAAGAACATGGTGCTTCCTTGATAAAATAAATTTTGGTTAGGAAGAAGCAGCTAGGCATTTCAATCCCAGAGGGATGGAAAATAAGGGGGAATCGCAAATTGGGCTTGTCATTCTGCTGGGCAGTGACTTTGGGAGTCACAGCCTCCTGTGGCTCACTGAGTAAGTGGTTCTCTTTGCTTTAGGGTAAGTGGTAAGCTGGAAACTGTTAGCATTTCATTTCTGAAAATAAAATACTAGCTGTTTGGAATCAGCTCTTCTTGTTTTTATCACAGTTGAGGAAGTCCGCTATTTGAATCATTGTTATATGAATTCCTGTATGTCCAATATATGCACACTCTCCAGCCTCTTTGGAAAAAAGGCAGTGTGTGTTGACTTCCTTTTGATAAAGTAGGTAACCTTAAAAAAAGTCAAATGTCAAGGCTGGTAGAGGGCAAAATTTAAAGGAAAAATAATCGGTCTTTGGTGTCACAGCTACCTACCCTAATCTTGGGCGTTCCCTACCCCTACAAGTGCTCAGGCCTTTGTGCCACTGACAACCCATTCTCACTCCCAATTTCCATCTCTCTTTCTCCTCTCCCTTCCTTTCTTTTTCTTATTATTATCTAGGAGCTCAATATATTTCTGTGGAGCAAAAGATTACAAACAACCCAAATGCCCATCAATAGTGAGGGCTGGTTAAATAAAGTGTGGCACATCCATTTAGTGAAATACAATGGAGCTGTAATAAAGAATGGAGGAGCTCCATGTACTGATAAGAAGAGATCTCCAAGATTCATTGTTAAGTGAAAAATAAAAGGCACAGAACAGTGTGTATGTTGTATCTTTCATGCTATCTTTTGTGAAAAAAGTGCTGAGGGAATAAGAATCTGTATTCTTATTTCCTTGTATATCCTTTAAAAAAGTCTGGAATGATAAATAAAAATACCTAATAACAGTGACTAATGCTGAGGTGGAAAATCATTAGACGGGGGGAGATATTTCTCTACATGCCTTTAGATGTTTTGTTTATTTATATATTTATTTAAAAATGAGCTTTTCATTGAAGTACAACATGTATTCAGAAAATTGCAAAGAACCTCAATCTACAGCTCAAAGTGTTCATCTGTGTAATCAGCACCCATATCTAGGAATAGAGCGTTACCTGCACCTCAGCAGTCTGCTCAGGTGTGCTCTGGTCACTACTTGCTCCCCAGTGACTGATAACCACATGGATGACTGCCCACTTCTGTTAAAAATTAACCACTAAAATAGGCAAAATCAAAATTCTCATACAAATATAAAATGCACACATGTCAAAGATTTTAACTCATCAATTAATGAGGATACTGGTGAGATATTGTGATGGTTAAATTTTATGTGTCAATTTCACTGGCCCAGATTAAAGATCATTTCTGGGTGTGTCTGTGAGGATGTTTCTGGATGTGATTAGCACTTGAATCAGTAGATTGAGAAAGTAGATTGCCATCCCCAACTGCCTGGGCATCTTCCAATCTGTTGAGGGCCTGCATAGAAGAAAAAGCAGAGGAAGAAGGAGTTTGTTCCTTTTTTCCTACCTAAACTGCTTGAGCTGGGACATCTCATCTCATCTCATCTCATCTCATCTCATCTCATCTCATCTCACCTCATCTCATCATCTCATCATCTCACTTTCTCTGGCCCTCTAATTGGGATTTGCATCATTGGCTCACTTGGTTCTCAGGCCTTCAAAATGAATACTGAATTATGCTGCCAGCTTTCCTGGCTTTGCAGCTTGCAGACATCAGATTATGGGACTTCTTGATGTCCAGGATATATATATATATGTGTGTGTGTGTGTGTGTGTGTGTGTGTGTATGTGTATATCTCCTATTGGTTCTGATTCTTTGGAGAACGATGACTAATCCAAATATATATTTAAGAAACCACTTCAAACAGAATCCAAGAACAGACACATATATAGGCAATTAGGAATGCTGAAATAAATTAGCTAATAGATGCAAAATTAACCAATATCCACAAGGCAATAATCAATTATACCTTCAGTTGACAAAATTCATTTATGTATCTACAGACAAGAGTAATTTGCATTACTATTCATTGTCTACAACTTTTTAAGCTGTAAAGTAGCACAAAGATAATGAAAGGCACAGGCTGCCAGTAGAATCAGACAACAGAGAGGGCTGTGTTGTAGGAAAGCAGCTATAGTCCATACCTAATGAAAGGATTTGGCAGTGTTCCAAACTTTATTTACAAAAACAGACTGGATTTGACCCACAGACGTAGTTTGCTGACCTCTGCCCTAAACCTTCTACAAATGTACTGTTTATTTTAATGTAAATATTTCAGAAAACCTTTGACCAGGTAGATACAAGGTGCAGACAACTTTATTGTTAAGACTCTTACAAAAATCACATTTAAACAAATATTAGGCTGTTCTACTTTTAAATAGATAGCACTCAAGGATGGTGTACTTTCCAAGAATCTTGGAAAGCTTCACCTCAAAATACTTGCCTCCTTATGTCCATCAATCCTAAACTTTTATATCTTTATATTATTGAGCCCTAATCACGCGTTCTACATTGAGCTGAGACTTCTCATTTCCTCTCATCTCTGGTCTTCAGGTTGGGATTTACATAATTGGTTCACTTGTTCTTAGGCCTTTAGAATGAATGCTGAATTATACCATCAAGCATCCTACAATTTACAAACAATAAATTTGTAGGTTTGGGTCGGAGGTCAACAAGCCAAACCCAAATCTTCATAATTTTCCTCCCCTACCCTGAGATGCTGCTAAAAGTCTGGAAGATAATGCTCTCCTTTACTGTGGTAAGCAGTAAACTCAGCTTTATCTTCTGAACAGATAATTTGGTGATATATTGCAGAAGCCGGCATTTGGCAGAGCTACTATGAAAATAGTACTGTGATGGACAATCTCATACATATCTTTTGGTAATGTAGGTATACATTCCTGTTGGGTGTGTATCTATAAGAGGAATTTCTGGGTCACAGGACATGCAGATGTTCTGTTTAGTTTTCTAAAACAGTTGCTTTCGGACTTTTTGATATTTGAATGTATCATCTATTAAAAAAAAGTAAAAAGTAAACATAAAAGAGCAAAGTCAATATAACCAAAATATTCAATTATCTAACAATCAATAAAGAAAAAACTGTGTTTCATGGACAAAAATATCCTGTTTTTTACAAAGATATGTGTTATGCTAAAGCGCATCTAATTTTTTAAGGTCCGTTGCAGTTAGGACCAAATATACCTCAAGACTGTTCAATTCTTTCAGCTCTAATTCCTTGTTTGTTAAGCACACCTCTTATTATAAATTGAGTTTCTGGAGATACCTTGTGTACCAGATACCCCTTTTACTTTACCTTACATACTCCTGGACTTCTGATTTGAGCTATAGATAGAGGAACTAGCTGGATTTGGGCAGTCTTTGACTCACATTGTACTGACAGTAACATGCCTCAAGCATACATTGTGTGACTTTTGCTTTTGGCTCTAGGGCTTTCAAATGACACAATGTAGGACACAGGGGGAGCCCAGAAGTGAGGGTTTTGGGGTGGTAATGTTACCTGATGCAATGTGTAACCACTGGCAAATGATGGATAAATGCATCTCCAAAGTTATGTACCAGCTCCTGAATTAATTCCAGCCTTTGAACCAATTCCAGGAGGCTTTGTCTTAAACATAAAAGTTGGATTCTTTTAATCATTTAACCATAGCACAAATATTATGTGTGTGATTCACACTGAGTTGAATACAGTTAAATTCTGTTACAATGCTGTAAATTCTTTGTGAAGTTTGGAGCCAGGGGGCTGGTCTAACGAGGAGAATTGGCTCCATTGTCATCTGATGATTTCATCTGTGAATAGTGACTGCAAGTCCTGTCTAGAATTTGGAGAGTCCTATGTGAAGTGCTCCAGTTCCAAGTCCACATATTATTTCTGAACACTAGCCCTAGCCAGTGGTTGTGAACAATGCCCAAACTGTGCACTAGCACCATGACTCAGATGTTCCACTTTCTATTTTCAGCTTAACCAGGCTATATTGACCTCCATGAGACTACATCTTTTTTTGCTTTCTTTTTTCTGAGACAGGGTCTTGCTCTGTAGCCCAGGATGGAGTGCAGTGGCGTGATCTGTGCTCATTGCATTCTCCGCCTCCCAGGCTCAAGCCATCCTCCCACCTCAGCCTCCTAAGTATCTGGGACCACAGGTGTGCACACCATGCCTGGCTAATTTTTTTTGTGTGTGTGTTTATTTAGTAGAGACGGAGTTTTGTCATGTTACCCAGGCTGGTTTTGAACTTCTGAGCTCAAGCAATCCACTCAAAGTGCTCAGATTACAGGTTTGAGCCACTGCATCTGGCCAAGACTAAGTCTTATACCAGCTATTTCTTAAACCTTCACACAAAACAAGTCCCTCACACAATTACACACAGTGTTCCATGCTGTTTGTGAACATTCCATCACACTAGCAGACCTGACCTTAAGATTTCCACTGTACAGAGAGGATCTGGTGCCCAGTATGTGAACAAAGGCAGGGACAGCTGTAAAGCTATGCCTTTGAGGCACCACACCTGAGGAAAAGGGCCCCAGGTAGAAAACAGGGTTTGGGTCTTCTTATGCAACATCCATGGTCTTTGAACTGAAAGCTAGGTAAGTTCCTAGACCCTTCTTAAGTATTCCAGTCATAAACAGCCCTTCCAGTCATAAACATAGCCCTTCTCTTGCTCCCTCTTCCAAGTGTGTATTAACCTCTCTGGATCCTGCCTTGTGCCCCATATTCAGCATGACCTGCTTAAGGGTTACAAAGGATGCAGGATCTGGGGGACAAGAGGTCTGTGCAGCAGTAGACAACAACTTGAAGCCCATGCTTCGCCTTAAAGCATACAACTGCTATATAGAAGCCTTTCATCTGCCAAACCCAGAGAATTCCTGGCCCTGTCCTAGTGGAAAGCCCAAATTCTGTGCTGTTTTTTGCATCTCTTTTTCTTTGTAGTTCTGTGTGTTTTTATCTCGCTCTATAAAATACCTCCTTTTCTATTTCCCTCTTATTTTTCTCCTTTAGTTGGCAATTACTATTGGAATCTTCTAATTGAATAGAGTTCTATCTTTGAAGTGCGTAATTTAAATATAAAGGCAGCAGCTTTGATACCAATATAACTTATAACTTCTGCTATAATCAAGTGTGTGCATCTGGTTACGAAGCTCTGTGATCCCTGGTGAAACTACATCTGTTCTGGATCTGGGAGCAATCTCATTCAGTCGTCAGCTTCTGATCGCAGCCCTGCTACTCTTACCACTGTAATGCTGTTTCTTGTAGTGTGACAGGTGTGAACTGTTCCATCACATTGGGGTTGTATCCGTCAAGGTCCCAGCAGGAAACAGATGGTGTGTTTGAAACAGGCTAATCCAATGAGGGTTTCTTCATCCATTTGAAAATCTCTGTTTAATGAAGGTGTGGTATAGGGGAACTGCAGGCCATGGTGTCATAACCTGAGGCTAGCAGCAGAGTTGTTACCACCCTCAGGCATGCAGAACTCAGAGAGACTGGGGTAGCTTTAGCCACCTTGGGAAAAGCAGTAATCTTTGGATGGCGGGGCATCTCCAGCTTGAGATGATTTTGCAGGGAGAGAACCCCTACTCTTCTTCACAGAATCACCTGAGGTTCCCCATTAACCAAACTCAACTGGAACTCAGAGTACTTGGGAGTTTTCTGATTGTCATCCATAAATAAGCTGCCTTGGAGCAGTGACCAAAATGGAGAAAAGAGGAGAGTGGCTCTGGAGGGGCAAATGGAAGATACTGGCACAGGGATAGGCTAGCTCTTTTTTCATCGAAGGCACAATTAAAGATCCCTTAAGCCTCACTACTGTGGGTGGGAAGCCCAGTGCTAGTTGGTTTTCATAGCTCTTTATTTTGGGTTACATAAAGCAAATTCTGAGGTCATGCAAGATGTCTTCTGGCCATCACACCTAGCTCCATGTGATGCCTTGTGCAAGGCTGGTCCTCTATCATCTCTCTGGAATTGTTGCTCAGGGCAGGCTGCTGCAAAGTCTGCTGGCAATGTCCCTTCCCACAGTTCACAGATCTGTCTCTTTGGAAACCATGAACTCTCTCCTATTTCCCATTCTTCAGGGTGACTCCTTCACCTACACTTAAGACAGAAGGTCTCCTTCACTTTCCCCTTTAGACAATCTGGTTACATCTCTTAGTGGATTTAGATCAGCATCATAACCTATTCATAACCTACAGGGACCAGACAGGAATACAATGAGTGTGTGTTGGAGTAAATATAGGGTAGAGCTCCAGGTCCAAGAAATAATTCACATTCCTCTTACTCTACAATCAGGTAAATCGCAGGGTTAGCATGATGCTACATGACAGCTGAAGTTTAAATTCAAGAAATAGTGGACCACTGGCTTTTGATATCTAGCTGTTTGCTGCCATTTGGGAATGTAGGCTATTTTAAGACATATCAGCCATCCAGATTTTCATGTGGAACCTCTCAGTTTTTAAATGCAGGTAATGAGGAGGCATGACAAGGTAAATGAAGATAAATACCACAATGTTGCATGAAGGGGATTAAGAAATAAACTTTTTCATGGAGTGGGTAGTTTATAGAGTAGAAGTTTACAAAAAATAGGCATAAAGTTTCCTGTTCTTTCATCACCTCAGAGAACAGGCTGGAGCCAGGTGAGGCTTCTGGATACATAGGAGTTACGTTTCTGGGGATGAACTATGCACACATGCTACCTTACCTTCTCATAATGCAAGTATGAGGAATGACCTGGGTGCAGGGAATAAAGAATTGAGGTTGGGTACCAAGCAGCCTGGAGTAAAAGAGCAACTATGCAGGAAGTTGTTTGGGAATGGTAGCTGCTATCCAGCAAAGTCATGAGACGTTGAATTTGCCCTCCTGAGGAAGGAACTCCTGGTTCCATGGGAAGTTGGGCTCACCGAGTGCTGGTCAACTCCTTGACAAGAACTTGAGCTCTTGTTTCCTATACCTTTGATGTCATATCCAAAATAACATTGCCAAGGCCAATGTTAAGAAAGGAACTTCTTCCTTATGTTTTCTTCTAGGAATTTTATGGTTTCAGGTTTTATGTTTAAGTCTTTAAATCCATTTTGTGTTGATTTTTGTGTGCGGTATGAGACAAGGGTACAACTTCTTTTGCATGTGGCTATCCAGTTTTTCCAACACCGTTTATGGAAGAGTGTTCTGTGGTGAGCTGACATATGCAAACCTGCCCCTAATGGTTGAGAGAGCTGAGAGGCCAAAAAAAGAGGCTAACACATCTAGTTTCTCAGAAAGCAATATTTAATAGAGACTTACACATAGAAAATATCCTTTATATAGTAGGCTCTTTTGACAAAACATGTACAGTTGATCACATCTCAGACTTTCTTGTGAAATTTGTGACCACTGAGGAGGTTGGATAAGCATCTTTATGAGTGTTTATCTATGCTGCAGTTTAAAGATTGTGCTGCAGAACACCTTGGTATGTAGGAGTCAAACATTGATCATCATAGTGGTTTTGCTTCAAGATGGCATCACTCTGCCATTCAACAGACTGTTTTCCTACAAAGAGACTACTCTTTCCTCATTGTGTATTCTTGGCACCCTTGTTGAAAATTAGTTGATCATCTATGCCTGAGTTCATTTCTGGGCTCTGTTTCTGTTCGTTTGGCCAATTTGTCTGTTTTTATTCCAGTACTATAATGTTTTAAATATTATAACTTTGTAATATAACTTGAAATCAGGAAGTATGATGCCTCATATTTTGTTCTCCTTTCTTAAGATTGCTTTGGCTATTTGGGGTCATTTGTGGTTCCATGTAAATTTTATATGATTGCTTTTATTCTGTTTCTGTGAAGAATGCTACTGGAATTGTAAGAAGAATTGCATTGAATGTAAAGGTCACTTTGGTTTGTATAGATATTCAAACAATATTAAGTCTTCTAATCCATGAACACAAGATAAGTCTCCATCCATTGGTTTCTTCAGTTTTTTTCCATCAATATTGTATAGTTTTTAGCATTCAGTTATTGCATCTCCTTGGTTAATTTATTCCTAATTATTTTATTTTTTTTGATGCTATCATAACAGAAATTGTTTTCTTGATTCCCTTTTTGGACAATTTGCTGTTGGTTTAAAGAAATGCTACTGACTTTTGTATGTTGATTTTTGTATCCTGAAACTTTACTAAATATATTAGTTCTAATAGTTTTTAATAGAATCTTTAGGGTTTTCTATTATTGGAATGAACAAAAGAAGCAGGTAACAAAAGTGAAAATAAACAAGTGGGACTACATTAAAGTAAAAAGCTCTGTACAGCCAAGGAAATAATCAACAAAATGAAAAGGCACCCTATAGGTTGGGAGAAAAATATTTGCAAACCATTTATCTGATAAGGGGTTAGTATCTAAAATATATAAGGAACTCATACAGCTCAGCAGCAAAAAAACAAATAACCTTGCTAAAAAGATGGGCAAAGGACTTGAATAGACATTTTTCTAAAGAAGACACACAGATGGTGAATTGGTATATAAAAAGGTACTTAACATCATAAATCATCAGGGAAATGCACATTAACAGCCCACAGACACAAGTCTGCATGATCTCACTTATATGTGAAATATAAAAAAGTTGAATTCTTAGAAGCAGAGAGGAGAAGGGTGGTTACCAGGGAAAGGGGGAAATGGGAGATGTGGGTCAAATGCTGGTTTCATTCATGCAGGGTGAATAAGTTCTAGAGATTTAATGTACAGCATGAGGACTGTAGTTACTAATAATGTATATGTAAATTAGCTTTACTGTAATATTCAGTTCACTATATGTGTATATAGAAACCAAACCTCATGTCATACACCTTAAATACATACAATTTTTATTACAAAAAAGAATTTGACCTCCATTTCTCTCATTGGACAATCCTATTGTTTTATCTTCGTTGTAGCTAATTCACAACTTTTAGAACACTGAACACATGTCAAACAAACAAAACAAAATATGTCTTTAGGCTACCAGTTAGAGAATTTTTGAGCAACTGTTGGAAACCAAAATGCCTACTTAAGGATTGTCTACAAAAGTGAGCCCATTCCTGATATCTCCTTTTCAATACTCACAGTGAAATGGGATCTTCCTGTCTATTAATATCCAGGAAAACCCAGATACTGGGAGGATAAATTAAATGCTGGTCTATTCTTTTGAGGAGGGGAGGGACACATTTCATTTAGTTTGATGAATTTGCAGCAGATAAAAGAAAACAGTGGTATTTTTTCAATACACTGATGTAGTAAGTACTTAATGAATGACTTTCCTATATTAGTAAAGAAATTAGAATCTTTAAAATTGACCATAGAACAGAATGTTCTGGTGGAAGAAATAACTGGACTATAGGATTCTCACCTTTTCTCCATGAATTCATCTATTTTTGGGAGTATGTTGCTCCTGACTGCTGTGCTGGTCACTCTAACTGGCTTCAGGGCTGTAGTGTAGGAGGCAGATACTGTTGCTCCTTAATGCTCTAGACCAAAATTGAGTTCAAATTCTTTTTCTTTGTCTCCATGGCACAACTAGACAAGGTTATACTGCTTAAATAAGATTTGAGTGATGCCATGGGAAAAAATTCTTTAACTCATCATTTAACAAACATTTATGGGGTGCTTCTTTATGCCAGGCATTGAATTAGGATTAGAAGTTTATTGGTGAGTGAAATAGCCACAGCTTTTGCCTTTGTGGTACTACTCCAGTGCTCATCAATGTGGGATGATACAGATTAAATAATCTTAATTACAACACATGACTTGACCACTGTCCTATGTTCTATTATACATATCATTCTTAGCTCCTGGCCTTCTTCCAGATGGTGGAAGCTGCCCTAACTATCCATGACTAGAGGGACATCTGCTCCCTTCAAATTCCAAGACTGGCTGGGCACAGTGGCTCACGCCTGTAATCCCAGCAGTGTGGGAGGCTGAGGAGGGTGGATCATTTGAGGTCAGGAGTTCAAGACCAGCCTGAACAACATGGTGAAACCCCATCTCTACTAAAAATACAAAAATTAGCTGGGCATGGTGGCAGGCACCTGTAATCCCAGCTACTTGGGAGGCTGAGGCAGAAGAATTGCTTGAACCCAGGAGGTGGAGGTTGCAGTGAGCCAAGATCATGTCACTGTACTCCAGCCTGGGTGACAAGAGCGAAACTCCATCTCAACAAAACAACAACAACAACAATGACAACAACAACAAACAATAAATACATAAAATTCCAGGACCAAGAGTGGAGGCGTCAGGATTGGTTTTTCCCTAGTCTCCATGAGTCAGCCTCACCAGCCCTTATTTCCCTTTGAAGACATTTTTCTTACCTAGGGAGACTCCTAACCACAGGTATCTGGCATCCTTTTGGTCCATTTTCAAAGGATAAACATAGTAGAATGCAACATAACAGTCCTAGATGCATGACACAGACATGGGGTTGTGGTGGAGTGTCACTTAGCAATTAATTATATTCAGGCATACCTTGAAGACAGTGTGGGTTTGATTACAGACCAAACACAATAAAGTGATTATTACCATAAAGCAAGGTACAGAAATTTTTTTGTTTCCCAATGCATATAAAACTTATGTTTACACTATTCTGTACTCTATTAAGTGTGCAATAGCATTATATCTAAAAAATATACATAGCTTAATTTAAAAATATTTTGTTGCTAAAAAATGCTAAGAATCCTTTGAGCCTTCAGGGAGTCATAATCTTTCGCCTGGTGGAGGGTTTGGCCTTGATGTTGATGGCTGCTTCCTGCTCAGGTTGTGTGTTGTTGAGGACTAGGGTGGCTGTGGCAATTTCTTAAAATAAGACAACAATAAAGTTTGCAACATCAATGAACTTTTCCTTTTATGAAAGATTTCTCTGTAGCATGCAGTGATGTCTGATAGCATGATACAGTGTTACTTCTTTCAAAATTGGAATCAGTCCTCTCAAACCCTGCCACTGCTTTATCAACTAAGTTTATGTAATATTCTAAATCCTTTGTTGTTATTTCAACAATGTTCAAAGCATCTTCATCAGGAAGAGATTCCACCTCAAGAAACTACTTTCTTTGCTCGTTCATAAGAAGAAATTATTCCTTCATTAAAGTTTTATCATAAGGTTGCAGCAATCCAGTCACATCTTTAGACTTCACTTCTAATTCTAGTTATTTTGCTATTCCCGCCACATCTACAGTTATTTCCTTCACTGAAGTATTGAAATCCTCAAATTATCCATGAGGGTTGGAATCAACTTCTTTTAAACTCTTATTAACATTGATAATTTGACCTCCTCCTATGAATCTGAATATTTCTAATGACATCTAGAATGGTGAATACTTTCCAGAAGGTTTTCAATTTGCTTTGCTCAGATCCATTGGAAGAATGACTACCCTTGGCAGCTATAGTCTTACAAAATGTACTTCTTAAATAATAAGACTTGAAAGTTGAAATTACTCCTTGATCCATGGACTGCAGAATACATGATGTGTTAACAGGCATGACAATAACATTAACCTCCTTCTACAGCTACATCAGAGCTCTTGGGTGACAAGGTGCACTGTCAATGAGTAGAAATGTTTTGAAAGTAATCTTTTTTTTTTTTTTCCCTGAGCAGTAGTTCTCAACAGTAGGCTTAAAATATTTAGTAAGCTATGTGGTAAACAGATATGCTGTAATCAAGACTTTGTTGTTTACTTTATAGAGCCGAGGCAGAGTCAATTTTGCATAATTCTTAAGAGCCCCAAGATTTTCAAAATGGTAAATGAGCATTGGCTTCAACTTCAAATCAGCAGCTTCATTAGTTCCTAACAAGACAGTCAGCCTGGTCTTTGAGGCCGGGCATTGACATCTTGCTAGCTATGAAAGTCCTAGATGATATCTTCTTCCAATAGAAGGCTGTTTTGTCTACATCGAAAACATGTTGTTTAGTGTAGCCACCTTCATCAATTATCTTAGCTAAATTTTCGGGATAGCTTGTTACAGCTTCTACATCAGCACTTGCTGCTTTATCTTGCAATTTCACATTATAAAGATAGCTTCTTCCTTAGGCCTTATGAGGCAGCCTCTACAGGCTTCACATTTTCCTTCTGCACCTTCTTTTTTTTTTTTTTTGTTTGAGACAGAGTCTCACTTTGTTGCCCAGGCTGGAATGCAGTGGCGTCATCTCAGCTCACTGCAATCTCTGCCTCCTGGGTTCAAGAGATTCTCCCACCTCAGCCTCCCAGGTAGTTAGGATTACAGGCTCCTGTTGCCACACTCAGCTAATTTTGTATTTTTAGTAGAGATGGGGTTTCACCATATTGGCCAGCCTGGTCTTGAACACCTGACCTCAGGTGATCCACCTGCCTCGGCCTCCCAAAATTCTGGGATTACAGGCATGAGCCACCATGCCCAGCCATCCTTGTGCATCTTCCTCACCTCTATCAGCCTTCACAGAACTGAGGAGAGTTAGGGTCTTGCTTTAAACTAGACTTTGGCTTACAAGAATGTTGTGGCTTCTATCCAGATCACTTAAATATTCTCCCTATCAACAATAAAAACTATTTTGTTTACTTATTCATGTGTTCACTGGAGTAGCACTTTCAATTTTCTTTAAGAACTCTTCTTTTGCATTCGCAACTTGGCTTACCATTTGGTGCTAGAGGCCTAGCTTTCAGCCTATCATGGCTTTCAACATGTCTTCCTCTTAAGTTTAGTCATTTCTAGCTTTTGATTTAAAATGAGAGACACAGGGCTCTCCCTTCCACTTGACCTCTTAGTTACCATTGCAGGGTTACTAATAGGACTAATTTCAATATTGTTGTGTCTCAGGAAATAAGGAGGCCCAAAGAGAGGAAGAGAAATGGGCGAATGCTGGTTTAGTCTGTGGAGCAGTGAGCACACACACAACATTTATCAAATAAATTTGCTGTCTAATATGGGCATGGTTTGTGTCACCCCAAAATAATTACAATAGCAGCATCAAATATTACTGATCACAGATCACCAAAACAGTTATAAGAGTAATGAAAAAGTTTGAAATATTGCAGAATTACTAAAATGTGACACACAGACACGACGTGAGTACATACTGTTGGAAAAATGGCGCTGACAGATTTGCTTGATGCAGAGTTGCTACATTCCTTTAATTTATGAAAAATGCATTATCTGTGAAGTGCAATAAAGTGATGTATAATGCAATGAGGTATGCCTATACTTGAAATTTCCCAATTTTAGGGAGAAAAGAGCTGACATGATATTGCAGAAAAACACTATAGTTGAGCAGGTCTGGAATCTACTATCTCTGAATATTACTTTTAATAAGCCCACTGTATATAATAATAAATCTAAATTTGAATTGTACTTTTAAGAACTCTTTGATGTTGGCATAATTTCCCAGAATTACTGAGCGTTAACTTCCATTGGGTAGAAGAATATTTTTCAGTTATCTAAAAATTAGCTTGCCATTCATTTTGCATTCAATAAATACTACATATACATTTTATATCAGATACTGTACTAGGTATTGAGGATATAGAAAATGACTTAGGAAACTATTTATAAGAACCATGTAATATATAAGGAATTTAGTAAAGAATTATATAACATATATGTGGATAAATGCATGGGTACATGTAGGTATGTATGTAATGTGTGTAATATGTACAACTGTATCCGTCAAAATTCATTTGGAAATGCAGACCCACTATACATATTGTGGAATAAATAAGTTATAAAAATTAGTGCTTTCACAGCTGTGAGAGGGGCTGGGGAAGTGAAGTGAAGATCTCAAAGTGAAAGTCAGAAAATCAGGGAAGCATCCTTAGTCTGTCTGAGGCCCTGGCATGGGTGGACAAATCTGAGCTTCCATGTCCAGCTCTCACAACAGGGGAGCGCATGGAGAGGCCTCTGTGGGTCCATGGCTTAGCATCTTGTGGTGGGCCTGGGGCACTGTGGACTAGCTTTGCCATTAGTCAGGAAGGAGAGCTAGATACAGGACAGAAGGGAGTGGGGGCCAGTTGGGACCCTCCAGGGCGCCTTTACCTCCATCCATAAACAAATTTAACCATGTCTACAGTTTTACTTCTGCATTCCAGTTTTTTTGTACAAGTTCCTTTATTTTTTTGGCTAACTCCAACACCTAACCTGGAGTCACATAGAGATGATATTTTGGATTGTATAGTTTCTGTCTTTAATTAACTTGACATTCACAATACAGCAAAAAAATTATATAAGGAAACACACACACACACACATTAGCCTGTTATTATCTATTATAAAACTTTTCTGAAATGGCTTCATAAATAGGTTTACACATATACTGTGATTTCCAAGTTGTTATTTCTCTTTTCAGTAATAACTTATTTTAAAGTAATGCTAAATAGGAGTTTTTAGAACAACCAAAAACTTTAATAGTTTTTGTCTCCCTTGGGTGCATCCTATTTGGCAGAAAATCTTCCTCATCACAAGTGTTTAAAATAGCATGGGAAACCCTGTGACAGATACCGTACAATTTCCTCCAGGACATCCAGAATGTGTGGATGTCCACAGACATTCCATCAGCTAGAATCTCTTATACATCACAAGTTCTTGTTGTCTTGTTAGGTGTTCAGTGATTGTTGAGGAAAATCCATTTAGAGAACATATTCATACAACTCTTTTTAACTTTAATGCCCTGCAGAGAACTGGGAACAAATGTTGGTGTTCTCAGATGACAAAAGTTTCGTTCTGCAAGGACTACAGAATCTGAGGCAAAAGAAATCATCTAGGATTTTCCTTAATGATTGCTGTAGATTCATGACTACAAAATCCTCAGAATTCTTGGGTAAAGAATTCTGAAATTAACACATAACTATAACAATAGAAATTTCAGATTTCCTTATTCAAAATTTCTTTTCTTGTATTGAAAGGAGAAGGTCACCTCATATCCTCAAAAGCTTATTCCAATGCTCCTTTTGGACTGTTTGATGAGAAAAATTTCTAAGTGATGCAGGGGTATAAACCTGGGGGAAGAGAGACCTGACTTTCTATTCACAGCTTTTCTTATTTGTAGACTTGGTCTATTAACCATTGTAGACTTGTTTTCTTTTCTTTCTCATTCCTTTTCTTTACTTACATTCTTTCTTTCTTTTTTCTTTTTTTTTTTTTTTTGCCAGATGGGCACCTTAAAAGATTTTCATGAGGACTAAATAAGTACTTCAAGTACTGAACTAATTGTAAGTACTCAATAAATGTTAATTTCTTTATGCTATTCACCACAAAGTTATTTTATCATGATCATAATAGACTTTTCTCTCCTAAAACTAGCACTAAGAACCTCTTGTGGGCATTGATTTTCTTCGTAAATAAAGACAGACTCTTCCTGTTGAGGTAATAATGGATCTGCCACAGGCTGATCGCTGGCCTTCCCTTCTACTTTTTGTATCAGATTGAGAGGGGACCATGGCTCAATAGAATCTTTCTGTCCAATTATGTTTTGGAAGATGTTTGACATTTTAGTGGGATGATTGAAGTATTATTTTGCTCAACAGCAGGAAGAAAGAGAATAATCAACAACTGATTGACTTGGTTTCTCACCTGGCATGTTTATGCTGTTTTGTTTGCTCTAGATAACAACATCTTGATCTTCTCTTAGTCTCAAAACCCACGAAGATGTTTCTTGCCTGAAAATCTCATATTCTTGTTAAAAACAAGGGAACCTAGGAAAAAATACTTGAGTCCTATAGTACCTCAAATAAAATATTTTCCTTATGTTTATGCAGATGAATAACAGTCTCTAGCTAGGATATTTCATTGCCAGATTATTCCTCACAATTCCAGGGGGAGATCAGATGTGAGCCAAGGTTTAGATTTAAGTTGTTTCTCTAGAAATTATTTAAACAAGACGTAACATAATGTACCACTGAGGCCATCATTTACTTCATTGTTATGTACTTGTTGTAAAAGAGTTAAACAGCTTCTTGGTATAGCTTATGAGTTAGGAGAAGTTGTCTCTATAGATAACCATTAAATTTTATATGAATTGATATATAAAATTATATTGTAAGCACAAATCACACACATTAGCATGTCAAATGTATCTATTTTAACTTTTACTAGGACTAGAATTTTCTAGGAGTTCCTTAATTGAGAAGACAATCTATATTAAACTGATTTGAACAGTGGTTTGGATAAAAGACCTTTGGACAGGAGTCAGAAGACCTGGGCGTGCCACGTCACCTTTCTGGGCCACAGTAGCCTTTTCTGTAAAATGCGAGGGGCTCTTCTGATGAACTCTCAGATCTTTTATGGTTTTGTAGTCATAGCCATCTGCCTACGCACAAGTGACTAGAAGATCTTCTTGTTGATTAGGTTTCATCAAATTAGAAATGCAATTATTCCTTCCTTTAAAAAGTGTATTTTCTCCCTTCATATTGTTTAATTTTACTTTACAAAATCTATGTAAAATTTTTGTCTGGGCTTTTTTCTCCTTCATAATAATGGTTCACTTATTAGCCCTTGTGATAGGTACTAGGGCAAAAATAAAATATCACAAAATAAATGGAGTTGGAAGGGACCGTGACAGATCATCTGGCCCAGCCATCTGCAATTGCAGCATGTTTTAGTGTTCACTTGCTCTATAAATAACCAGGAGTATCCAGCCAAGTCCATATTACTTTACCACGGCCAAAAGTGCTGGTCAAACTTATGAACTTTTCCCTTTATTTATCCTTGGAACTCTTTTGCTTTACTTGGCTGGGGTTTCTGGAAAACCATCTGATTCTAGCCTGGAGTCTGAAACAAATGGCTGTAGGAAATTGAGTTCTATAGGCAAGGTAACATCCAGATAATTTTCAGGTAAGCCTTCTCCATTTCTACTTCTACCTCTATCTTGAGGGTAGGTCTATCCTTCTGTCTGACCTCTTGTTTCATCTCCATTTCTGTGGGGTATAAAGAAATAATGCATACAAAGAGCTTAGCACAGTGCTAGGCATGGAGCAGGACACAGGAAGGACAACCCGAAACTTCTGGGATGTGAATTCCCTGTGTCTTGCTTACTGCTATTTTCTATATAATCTGAATAGTGCCTGGCACACAGTAGGTGTTTGGTAAATACTTAGTGAACTTACGCACTCATGTATTCTCCTTTTCTGTCTCTCTGTCCTTCCCTCCCCCATCTCTCTCTGTCCTTCTCTCTGTGTCTTTCTTCCACCTGAGGAAACCCAAACTATAAGGGAATAAGGAGGATGATGCAGGGGCCCTTCAGTCACTGCTCCTTGACCAGAAGAATGAAAGATTTTGGTGGGTGTGGTGACTGGACAGGATGAAGAAGCTTTTGGGATAAATATTTCTCTAGCAATCTATATATGTATTTGTGAACAAGAGTTCCTAGAGAAATACGGCTTACAATTAGGAGATGTACCTAATGTAAATGACGAGTTAATGGGTGCAGCACACCAACATGGCACATGTATACATATGTAACAAACCTGCACATTGTGCACATGTACCCTAGATCTTAAAGTATAATAATAAAAATAAAAAAAGAAAAAAGAAACATATCCAAAGATGTGCAGTTTCAGAAAAAAAAGAAAGAAATAAAAAAAAAAATAAAGAAATACAGCTTACATAAGCTACGTTACCTGAACTACAAATTCCACCTTGAAATGTTTCAGAGAAGAATGGCTGAGGGGCTCTGGTGAGAAGCAGCTGGGGTTTAGCAGTTAACTCTTATTTTTAAGCTCCCCCAAAGGGACCCAGTCCCCTGGGGTGCATGTGGTTCCCTGCAGAAGAGGCCCATGTACTCCTTTGATGCATGACAACACTAATCCTTGCAACCTGTTCTCCTGCTCAGTCCATGTCCCCAGAGCAGTTTCTAATGCTCAGTGAGGCACAGGGCTGTTCAGGCAGTGTTGTTTTCTTGGGCATTTCTCCTTCACATTGCAGGAGAATAAACCATAAAACCTTTTATATTGTAGATGCTTCTTACCTCTCCAGCTTTCTTTCTCTCCACTCTTGCAACCAACACCCAAGCCATATTAAACTCCCTACTCTCCCCCAATTCCCCATCCCTCTCTCACATTTCTGAGCCTTTGTGCACACCTCTTTTACTTTCTAGAATGCCCCTCCATGTCCCTTCCTTGGCAGGTGGAAAAGTGACCCCCCCCCAAAATAGCCATGTCCTAATTCCTGAACAAGCGATGTTACATTCTATGGAAAAAAAGTTAAGAATCTTTTGACATAGGATTAAGTTAAACATCTTGATATGGAGAGATTATCCTGGATTATCTGGGGATGCTAAGTGTAATCCTAAGTGTCCTTTAATGAGGGAGGCAGAGGGAGACTTGACCTACACAGAGGAGAGGGCAATGTGAAGGTGGAGGCAAAGACTGGAGTGACATGACCAAGGAATGCCAGCAACCCCCAGAAGCTGAAAGAGGCAAGGAAGAGACATCCTGAAAACCGCCAGAGGGAACACAACCCTGACATCTTGGGGCCTGATGATGCTGATTTCAGACTTTGCCCTTCACAACCTGGAGAATTCTCTCCAGAATTCTCTCTAGTTCATGTTGCTTTTATTGATCAAGCCTGTGGTAATTTGTTGCAGCAATCTAAGAAGTGACCCTCCTTTTATATTAGGCCAGCACCTGCTTAATCATGGTATCACAGATCAGATGTCACTTCCTCCGGCAAGTTCTCCCATGTCCCCCTTGGGTCCCAGTTTCATGGACTCCTTATACGTTCCCACAGTAGCCTATACTCACTTTTATTGGGGAGCCTGTTACATTTTCCTATAAAAGTCTCTTCTTTATTTTACTTCTAGGTCTTGGCAACAGGAGGACATGGCCTGTGGCTTCCAATTCTTCCTCCACGTTGCCTTAGGGACCGGCATGCAGCAGGTTCTTCATAAACGTGCAGTTACATATGGCTTACAGTGTTTTGTTAGCCACCAGCAATCCCAATTGGAAAACAATGTTACCATATTATATTTTCCTTTCAACTTCTGAGTGGGGAAATAAATCACACACGTTGTTTTCAAGACATCTGGGCAAGTTTGCACTGCATCCTGCTGGAGGGTAGAGACTGCTGAAGCCTCCAGTTATCAGCTAGGGCAGCTACGGTCTCATATGCTTGCTTGGTGGTCTCCAGCACAGGTCTTTTCTGTATGCCTTCACAGTCCTCATTGATAAGAACTCTTGTTCCCAATCTCCTTCTTGCTGATCTCTCGGGATTGAGATGTGTGAAGTCTATTCCTAATCGCTACTCTCATTCAAAGGTCTCAGCCCAGGTTACTGGTTAATTCTATGTTTTCCTGCCTCTTGTCACTCTTGTCAGCATCATCACTGATGATCCAAGATGTGGAATTTTATGCCATTGCATATGATTTGTGTGGGCGGAAAAGTCCTATGATAAAGTCAATGTTTTGTGAAGATTAACATCATGGTGTTGTTAAGTCCATATGTCAGGGAGGGTAATTCGGTTTCTGAATTCTAGGTTGTTGCAGGAATCTGGCCGTCAGGCAGCGAGGAGCTGGACCAGAGTGATGGTGCTGGGATGCAGTGGGAAGGGATTAATTAAAAAGACATTGTATTAGCAAGTGCATTTTCAGCCCATATCAGTCTGAATTTTCTACTTAAGCATAAATGATAATTGATGTTGGGTTTGCAACTGCTTGGAATTTTAGAATGTTAGGCCCTCACCCTGCCTGCCCACCTCACCTTTTTGTTCTTCCTGAGAGCCCTGTCTCATGTCTGTTTGGTGATATATTTCTCACCAGCCCTTCTGCTCCAGGCTCCTTGTCAAGCAGCCCCAGCAAAGCCTCTGTCTATTACCTTCTGAAGCTCCAGTCAACTCTTACAGCCTGGAACAAAGGTTTCATTGTTCTGGCCTGCTTTGTCTTTCATTCCATCATTCCTAATTAGGTTAGGAAGTTCACTTAACTCCCCATACAGAGTTGAGACCAAACCATGTATTTTATAAGGACTTTATTGAAAGTTCAGGGAAAATAGGGGAAAATACCATGGAACTTAATTTACAACCAGCTATGAGATTTGACTATTCTTTCACATCTCACAGTCCCAATTTGACCTCTGGCCTGAACCCCCCAGCTTGACATCCCCCCAGTCTGCAAGGTGCTTTGGAGCCTAAGCCCAATTACCACGCAGCTCAGAGAGGGGGAGGAATTTCTTAGACTGTTTTCTGGTTCAAGATGCTGGCAATGGGAATGTCCTCTCCCTTCAGAGAAAACCACACAAGGTCTTGTAGGATAGTGCCCAGCAAGCCCACATCTGTGCATTCTGGCTTAATTGCCTTTTGAAAAATCACAGCATGAGGACCTGTGGAGGAGAGCCACATCTTTCCTCCAATGTGAATTGAAATTTTTCCTGGCAATTTTTTCAATGTCAGATCTCTACTTACTATGATAAAAGGCAGTAAAACAAAACAAAGTGCAAACAAATAAACAACCCCAAAACTCCTGTACAATAACAAGGAATAATTTGTAATACAGTGCATTGCCTCAATCAGACAGAACCTGACCTAATGTCCTGTCTCTCACACACCTCCCTTTCTTCTCTCCTCTCCAAACAAGGCTGGCTCATAGGCAGAGTGCTACTGCATTTCTGAACAAGCACGCTCAATTGCCTAAAACACCTTTTCTAAAGCATGAAGGAGGCTGACGGTGATGTCAACGTTTTCCACAAGATCAAGGAATCAATCCTTTACATTGTGTAATTAAAGGATTCATTCTGTTGATTTCCCCCAAACAAATTATGTGTTCCACAGATGAATTTCTGCTTTAACCTCTCGAGAGGCTTAGTAAAAGGCCTTGAGGCTTTGAAATGACAGTTTTTCTGGCTTCTACTCATTAAGACTTCAAAAACCTTGGTTTCCAGTCCTCAGTGATAAAATAAACCCCTTCCTTTACATAATTCTGGTAGAACATGTGGCTGCCTGATGTCACAGTGAAAGAGGAAGAAATGTTAATGTTTTCAAATATGGGTGATAGAATAGTGTATATTATTGATAGGTATGCAGTGCTAAGAATTCTGGGAGAATGATTTTAGGCAGTGAGATAAAAACTTCATTAATCAATAACTTTTTTATTGTTGTTTGTTTGGCGAACTCCAGTTCCCAGATGTATAACTTGGATGGATCTTTGGCTTTGATTGTATCCAAATCTTGCAACAAACATGAATAGTCATCCAATGTTTTTCTGTCATCAGAAAACAATAAAGCAGGCTTTCATTTTAGGATATGGAGGTGAGACATTTGTTCAATTTTGGTGGTTCAGGGTTCCCCCAAACATAGGAATCATTCTGTAACACTGGTTTTTCAAAAACAGACTTCTTATTTGAAAAAGCTTTCAGAACATACAGTTTTCAGAGTAGTTCAGATTAGACAAGTTAGCTGATGATTTTAGTATAACTTTAAAAACTATGCTAACATTTCCATTAATGCAAGGGAAAGACATCTGTTACGAATCATTATCTTTATTGTCCAGTGTTTTTCTAGAATTAGATAATATGAAGCAAGATCTAACCAATAACACCCTATTCCATTTTCATCATTATGCTTAATTATATTACTGTTTTATCTGCAAATACACAGAATCTAATCCATTAATTATAATTTTATTTTAATTACTAAAGTGTTGCATTTTTGAAACTACCCTAGAGGATTGTTTTGTTTTCTCAGGTAATAAGCAAATATCCATTTTCCTACCATTATTGAAAAGATTTGCTTTTTCTTATCAGTTTTTAAAAAATAGTGATAGTGATAATTATTCTTGATATTTAGTTAGTATATTGCACAAGGTTTGGTTTTTGTTTGCTAATAAAATGCTTTTCTTTCCCTTAGTTTTTTTTTTTTAATTCTAGACATTTCTTTCATTTAGAGGTAAATACTTAGCACATTATTAGTACCATTTAATGTTTCTGAAACGCATTCCTTAATGTCTTTCTTAATCTTTAAATAAGCTTCTCTTTCAATTTCAATACACTGGAAATAAGTTCCATTAGCTTATAAATGACTTATTTATTGACACCTATTTTCTTGTAGGATTAAAAAAAATAATTATATTGGCATATGCTTGATAAACTTCTTAGTAAATCACTTCAATGTTCTTATCCTCTTGTCTTCAATTTAAGGTAATGAGAATAAATCAGTTTGGTGTAGGTACACTAAAATGTAACTTTTCCCCATGGGTCTCAATGACCTTCATGCATCTGCTACCTAAAATGTAATACTAATTTCTCATTGTTTCAGAAAAACTGGGGAAATGACTGTTATTTATAGTCTTTTAAGGTATTCCTTATTTTTCAACATTTTCTTTCAAACTCATTTGAATTTGTGAGATCTTCAGCAGTTCTTTAAGACACCATTTTATGGATTAACAATAAGAATATTAGGAGAAAATGTTTGCAAGACCGCATATCCAATAAAGGACTTGTATCTAGATTAGAATATATGAAAAATGAAGACTCAAGAGTAAAGAAACAAACAATCTACTTAGAAAATGAGTAAAAGACATGAAGACACATTTCACCAAAAAGGACCTATGAAAGGCAAATAAACATGAAAAGTTGTTCAACATCATTAGCCATTAGGAAAATGCAAATTAAAATCACAATGAGATATTACCACTCACCTATAAGGTCAGGTAAAATTAAAAATAGTGACAATGTCAAATGTTGTGGAGAATGGCAGAGTGGAGAAACTAGATCAGTCTTCCATTACTGGTGGGAATGTATATTGGTACAGCCACTCTGAAAATTGTCTGGCAATTTCTTATAAAACTAAATATGCATTTTGTGTATGCCCCAAAGACTGTACTTTTGGCATTTATCCCAGAGAAATAAAAACTTATGCTCATGCAAAAATCTGCATGTGAATGTTCACAGCAGCATTATTTGCAATAGTCAAAAATTGAAAACAACCCAAATGCTCCTCAGTGGGTAAATGGTTAAACAAACTCTGGTGCATTCATCCAGTGGAATGGTACTCAACAATGGAAAGGAGCAAATGACTGAGACCTGCATAAACTTGAATAGACTTGAAGAACATCATGCTTAGTGAAAAAAGGCCCAATATCAAAAAATTACACCCTGTATAATTGTATTTATATAACATTCTTGAAATGATAAAACTATAGAGATGGGGAACAGTGGCTACTAGGGAATAGGGATGGGGTTGGGTGAAAATAAAGTAGTATAAGTATTTTTTGGTGATGGAGCAGTTCTGTTTCCTGATGGTGGTTGTGATGAAGTTTTACATGGGAACAAACTGCATAGAACTACCTACCTACACACAAGCGCGCGCACACACACATACACGCACACGCATGAAAATGCTAATGAAAACTGAGTAAGGTTCATTGAGTATATACAGTCAATTATTGTCGCAAACTTTCTACTACCAATGAATTTTTTTCCATATAAATGGAAATTCTCATTGATAGAATAATATGTATCGGAGGTTTTAAAAAAATATAATCTAATCTTAGAGCATTACCTATATCGTTTTATAGTAAGTAGTCACCAGGCTACCATCTCCTGATGCCCCTTACCCACTACGAGTATATCCGATAGAAATTTAGTTAGAAAGGACTTAAAGTTCTTCTAGACCAAACTCTCCAGTTAATGTTTAGTGATTTGTCTGATATCTGAGAGGCCAACCAGAGCCTATGTCTATTGTGTCTAAGTCCAGCATCACTTCCATTACCCACACAGTCTTGCAAACAGCACAATGCAAGTGGATGAGTACACAAAGCCCAATAATTCTATATTCTCCTCTGAAAGTTACGTGATGTAGACAGCTGACAGTGGGGAAAGAGTTAGGCTGGAGAAAGCCTAAAGGTTTTCCATCATCCTTGGAGTCTTCTCTGAATCTCTACTGGTCCTGGCAATTCAGGGAAACCTCTGGGGGAGAAGGAGTTCTAAGGCATTTTGTGGCCCATGAAAGGAACCGAGAAGAGACTGGCTGATGCCCCTCTGCTCTTTCTGTTGGTACTCTTTGGATTATTGCTGTCCTAAAAGTGAGTGAGGAGTAGAGAAAGGAAATTAATGATGCACCTAAGGATGTCCTTAGGTCAGTAGGCAGAGAAAGAACATGCAGTACTGGCAGAAATACCCCACAGATTGGCTCCTCCCTCTATTTAGTGAAGGCAGTGTGAGCTACTAAATGTTTAACAACTGGCTTCTTGAAAAAAAAATACACTCGCATATACATTTATTATATGTATTATAGTGTATAAATGTATAAAATGTATTATATACATTTTACTGATAGCCAGTTGATTCTTACAGAATGCTTTCATTGATTGTTGACGGAACTCTTGTGTTTGTAGCTGAACTATGGTTGCAACTGATGAACAAGCATAGTTCTAACAGGAAAGTTGGTTGCCGTTTTTATGCACTTTAATGACTAAGATCAAAGTGAAACAATGCAGATGTGTGTTGGAACTTTACTCATTTGTCAATGATACAATGATTTTGCTAAATCAGATGAAGGTTTTGAATACTGGAATATTTCCTCAACTCTGTGTATTCACAGTGTATTATAACAGACACAGCTATATATCTTTAAATTTAATCTATAACATTAACATTTTTTCTTTCACTTTCTTAAGTCTAGATAAGCAACCAAACAATAAATCAAGCTCTTATTTTTAGCATTTTTCCAATTTCTGTGGTGTAAATACTCTAATCATGGCTGATTTCAAAATACTAGTTTTATGTAACTGAATGCACAGTTGGGAAGAGATGCATAGTAGTGTGCTGTTATACAGTATTTACACCACACAGAAATAATAGGTATAAATAACCTCAAGAACATCAATATGGTAAAATGCAATAAACTAATCAGTATTGAGTATTTACTATTTTTGTTTTTAATATAAATTAATTGAAAACATGTGTAATTTAATTTTTAATAATGACTGTGTTTAACAACTGGCTCAAAGAATTCTTGGAAATTTAATGTTTGGCTTTGAGCCAGTATAAGTCAGCTCCAGTACTCCACTGGCATATGGCAACTCTATTTTTTCCATTGTTCACAACAAAAAACTTGGAGTCATCCTTCACTCCTTTTCTTGTGTGCATATTCCACATGCAGTCTACCAGCAAATCCTGTTGACTTAGTGCCTTGCTTCCTGCTTTATAGAGAAAGTAAAATAAGTTAGAAGAAAACTTCTACATATTTCCACCACCACATTAATTCACTACCGGTATCTATGCCACATACTCTGCTGTTCTACCTGTTACAACAGAATCATAGATAAACAATTTATGTGTCTATCTAAAGTCAATTCCTTCACTTGGGGAATACATTGCATCCCCTCTCAATTACTCAAGGGCATTGCTCCAGCAATTCTTCCCAATTCCTACATCATCAATTTTTTATTTCCTGATGCATTATTCCACCCAACACATAAACATGCTGCTGTTTCTACCATTGTAAACATTCATTCTCTTGATCTCACTCCCTTACCAGCTTCTACCCCATTTCTTTCCTCCACTTTGGAGAAATACTTCTTGAAAGAGTTGTCTGCATTCACTGTTTTCAATTCCATTCCTCCCATTATTTTGTGACTCTACTTTCTACTTCACCGCTTGCTGTATCTCAGTCTCCTTTGATGGTTGGTCTTCTTCCCAGTTCTTTAATGTTAGAGTGCCCCAGGGCTCAGTGCTTGGCCCTTTCTTCTGTGGACACTCAGTCCCTTGATCTTCTCAGTCTCAGCACTTTAAATACCATCTACATTTCCATGATTCCATATTTATATTTCCAGCACAGACCTCTACTCTGATCTCTAGATGAAACACTAACCCACATCCTCTTGGATGTCTAATAGACAATTCCCATGTCCAAAGCTGAACTCTCATCTTCCTCTCTGGACCTACTTATTCATTTTCATCCTTCCAGCTTCTCATCAACTTCATTCTTTCAGTTTCTCAGGCTGAGACTTTAGGGCCATTCTCAACTCCTCTATCTCACCTCCACATTCAGTCCTGTAGGAAATTCTGTTGGTTCTACCTGCAATATATGTCAAATGTCTGACCACTTTTTACCACCTCTTCTGCTATCAACTTGATCAGAACTACCATCACTTTTCATCTGGATTATTGCATAGTTATCAAACTGATTGGATCCTTGCCCTCCTATAGTTGATTCTCTATACACCCATAATCCTTTTAAACATAATCAGATGGGACTCCTCTGCTCAAATCTCTTCAATAGTTCCTCATTTCATTTAGTAAATGTCAAAGTGCTTCAATGGCTACAAGACCTTATGGTATCTGCCTATCCTCCTTTGTTCCTCTTCATCTCCTACTTTCTCCCTTGCTTATGCTACTCTTGGAACATAGTGAGGATACTCCTACAATAGAGTCTTTTGTTAGCTGTTCTTAGGGAGTCTCATTTCCCAGGTATTCTCTTCATCAACTCTGTTATCTTAATTAAGTGTCTTCAGACAACTCACCTTCTCAAGGAGGCCTATCCTGACTACTCCATTTAATCATGTAAGTTGAGGTCTACACCTTTCTTGAAGTCTCTTTACCAGATTCTACTTTTCTTCATAGCACTAATCACCTTCGAATATACTAATTAATTGGCTTATTATTATGTTTATTTTCCATTATCTGCTTCACAGTGTAAATCCCATGAGAACATAATTTTTCTGTTTTGTTCCTTGATGGACTGTGAGATCCTATTTCCAGGAGTGAATGACCAGCAAATATTTGCTGCATACAGGACTGCATAATGTGCTACATAGTTTGTGGGTCCAGTGCAAAGTGAAAATTCAGGTCTCCTTGTTCAAAACGTTTCAAGAATTTCAAGATGATCACAGCAGAGCATTTATTCACACATGGGGCCCCTCTAAGCACAGGGCCCTGGGCTCCTGCACAGGTTGCATGCCCATGAAGCCAGCCCAGGATGGATGGCCAGGTGACTTTACTTTCAAAACACAGCAGAATCTGACCACTCTTCATCATGTCTACTACTACAAATTTGGTACCAGCTGTTATCATTTCTTACCTAGATATTGCAGTAGCTTCCTAACTGGCCTCTTTGTGTCCATACTTGCTTATACTGGAGGGCTTCTCATTCACATAGACTCTAATACAAACATTTCCCCTAAAGTTGTACAGTGTGGCAGCCCTGAGACTGGCTTACAGGATCTGACCCTTTTTATGCTTTCAAACCATATTTCCTACTCCCACCCGCTTCTCCCACTCTGCTTTTAATTACATTTGACCTTAGTTTCCCTTACCTAGAGCACTCATCTCCCAAGACTTTCACCTTCAACAAGTCTTTGCTCTACTTTACTTTCTTAGTGAAGGCTTCCTTGACTATGTATATAAAATAGCAATCTATCCTACCCTTAATCATTTATTCTACTTCCTTGCTTTATTTCCTCTGTGTCATTTATCACTCTGATACACGATGTATTTTATTTATCAATTTCATTTCTCCATGAGGGAAGAGCCCTTTTTCTCTCTTTTCTACTGCTCTATCCTGAGCATCCATAAAAGTGTCTAACACATAGTGGGCACACAACACATGCTAGTTGAAAAGGTGAATAAATTAAAAAATGAACACACAGAACAGAAATCTCCTAATGGAGCACAATTGTTGAAGGAGATAGATGATGGCATGAACTAAAAATTATTAGAGCATGAGGAAAATTTAGTTACTGAGTAAAGAGACGCATTTGATCAAAGGAAAACAAACCAACCGTGATTTCTCAGTCTAAAATTTGGTAGATAATTTGAAAGAGAAATTGGTGAGGCCAGAATTTGTGGCCTGGAAGAACTAATCTTAACAGCAGAGTAAAACCAAAGGGAATTGGGAATCATGAGGGAAAATATAATGGATTTGGTTGTCACATTTGTGTTTTCCAACAAGCAATTTATAGGGCCCCAGAAGGAGGAAAACCCAAAAAACAACAGATAGAAGAGAGACAAATAATAGATTAACATTTCTCTCATCTGAAAAAAGATGGAATCTACAGATTAAAGGAGCTCACAAAGTTAAATGTGAAACTGATACTCCATATCCTGGGAACATTCCTGAACTTCAAGAGTAAAGATAATATTTTATAATCTTACAGGCTAAAAGAACAGGTTACCTCTAAGATAAGAAAGAATCACACTATCATCAGACTTCTCATCTACAAACTAGAAGTGAAAAAATATGAGACTCCTGAGGAAAGGGCTGGAATTCATCTTCCAGGCTGAAAGAAATCTATTTATATATGTGGAAGGATTTAAAAAATGTGTTATTCACTTGTCCTGCCTGACAAAAGGACTAGAGGAAGAACACTATCCAGACAACAGATAAATCAGAAAAAAACTTTAATATTGGGGAAAATGAAGAGGCAAATGAAGAGGTAGTCAATGAAACTTGCCGCATATATAGTTAAATTTAATATGATAGAATACTTGAAAATGTGATAGAAATACAAACCAAAATTGTTGAAATGGAAAAGTCATGTTGCAATGGAAACAGTGGTAGTCTAGAATTACATTACTAAATTGTCTAAGCAAAGCCTAGGGATTTGTAGGGTATGGTGAGAGGTGTGAAATAATCATTCTAAAGATTTCATCTGGTTGGATGAGCACAGAAATCAAAGTATTTGAAAGGAATAATCTAATTGGGTTAGGGTGGCAAGCAATTGGGATATAGAATGTCTCATTGGTGAAGATAATTGGCATATTATGAATTTCAGGAAGGAAAGTTTCCATTGGCAGAAGTGAAGAGCACAGTAGAACATCCAAATAAAAAGAAAAAAATAAATAAATGCCAACCTCTTAAACCAACCTAAAATCAGAGAAAGAAAAAGGAAACAATAAAATTGATAATTATCAAACATGAAAAATATAAAACCTAGTAAATTAAATGTGAAAAGGCTGAATTCTTTCAAAACACAAAGATTGTTGTATTAGGTTAAAAAACAAAATTCAGCAATATATTGGTTACAAGAAACACTTAAAGCAGAGTAATAGAAAAAATGTGTAAAAATGTGTTAGATACAAGGAAATACAAACAGAATGTAATAGCAGCAATATTAATATAAGGCCATAATTAATCCAATTAAAGTTAAAAACACTAAACAAGATAAAAATATTAGCAGGATAAATAATGATATGATGCAATTATGGGAGGCAAAATTTATGAGTACATTAAAAACCTGTATGCACTAAACATCAGGACATTTAAATAAATAAAGCAAAAGCTTTCAGAAATACACGGAAGACCTGATAAATGTGCAATTATAATAGGACATTTCCATATACATTATCTAAATGGGTATCATTTCATGACAAAATCTGTTTGCAGTTAAAGCTATAGTCAGAGGAAAACATATAACACTGAATACCATCATTATTAAAAACAAAAAAGAACTCGATATACAACTTTAGAAATTAGAAAAAAGATAAATAAAATTAGAAGATATTGAGAAGAAACATAAAGGTAGAAACTGAAATTAATAAAGGAGAAACAACAACAAACAAAATGAAAAACAATAGATCCAAGTGCTCATCTTCTGGAAAGGCTAATAAAATAGACAAAATTCTCCATGAACCTGATGAAGAGTAAAAGAAAAAATCCATCCTGGCTAACACAGTGAAACCCCGGCTCTACTAAAAAATGCAAAAAATTGGCCGGGCGTGGCAACGGGCGCCTGCAGTCCCAGCTACTTGGGAGGCTGAGGCAGGAGAATGGCGTGAACCCGGGAGGCGGAGCTTGCAGTGAGCTAAGAGCGCGCCACTGCACTCCAACCTGGGAGACTGAGCGAGACTCTGTCTCAAAAAACACAAAACACAAAAAACAAAAAACAAAACACAAAACATAAAATGGATATAACACAGATGTGAAAGGGCCTTAAAATTATAAAATAATACATAGTGATGCTTTTTGATAATAAATTTGAAAATCTAGACAGGATGCATGATTTTGATCAAAGGTATGATATGCCAATGAATAGAAACTTTGAATAGATGCATGACCATAGAAGGGATTGGAAGGGCAATTAAAGATCTGCCATTAAAATAGGTACCCAAGTCCAGATGGTTTCACAGCTGAGTTTTATCCAACCTTTAAAGATGATTCCAATGTTATTTAAACTATTGCAGACCTCAGAAATAGATGGAAAGTTCTCCAATTAATTTTATGTAAACAACTTAACCTTAATGGCAAAACTTGATCAATATAATACAAAAATACAACCCCCAAAGTGATAACACTTACGAATATGGATGCTAAAATTCTAGATTAAATAGGCAAACTCAGTTTAGCAGTATATCAAAGTAATATACCTTCTTACTAATTAGGCTGTATGCCATAATAAAAATACAGTTGAATATCAGGAAATCTACTAACACAATCACATTGTAGACTACAAACTCTACTAGATGTTTAGTTACATGAAAGTAAGAATTTTGCATGCCTTTTTCTTCACTGTTGTATCCCCAGTGCACAGCACTTGTCATGATAGTGTCTGCTTAGTAGGTACTTTTTGAATGAATGGGTCATGTTAATTAAATCAGTGAGAAAAACCATATGATTATATCCATTGGCTGCTGTAAATGGCTATAAATGTTTAAGACCAGCCCTCAAAAAATAAAATCCCTGATTTATTGCATTTGCTGATATTCATGGTGTAAATATTTTCACCATGACCATTTAAAAACAGTTCAACCATTTGGCCAATGTGACGATTCTGAATGAGTTGGGAACAGGGTGAGCTGGCTCTGGCACACCACTGACATACAGACAGATGCTGAAATGGCATTTGATGAATTAGCAACTGTATTAATTAAGGTTCTCTAGAGATAGTTCTCTATCCTACAGAACTAAGAGGATAGATATCTATATAAAGGGGAGTTTATTAAGTATTAACTCACACAATCACAAGGTTCCACAATAGACCACCTGCAAGCTGAGGAGCAAGGAGAGCCAGTCTAGGCCCCAAAACTGAAGAACTTGGAGTCCGATGTTTGAGGGCAAGAAGTATCCAGCATGAGAGAAAGATGTAGGCTGGGAGGCTAGGTCAGTCTAGTAGCCTTTTCATGTTTTCCTGCCTGCTTTTATATCCTGGCCACACTGGCAACTAATTAGATGGTGCCCACCCAGATTAAGGGTGGGTCTGCCTTTTCAAGCCCACTGACTCAAATGTTAATCTCCTTTTCCAATACCCTCACACACACACCCAGGATCAATACTTGCATCCTTCAATCTAATCAAGTTGACACTCAGTATTAACCATCCAAGCACCTGTTCCTAAATAACTAATGGAGGGTTATTACTTAAATATGATAAATTATATTTGCTAAAACCCAGTTAAATAAACACAACTTTAAATATGGACCCACTGAAACCATTTCAGTTCAAATCAAGAACTAAATAGGAGTTGTTGCTATCAGCAATATTCAACAGTGTTTTATAGAGGCACAAAACAACTAGAGATGAAAATGGCAAAAGTAGTCTATATTTTACTGGAAGCCCTAGCCAGAGCAATTGGACAAGAGAAAGAAATAAAGGCATCCCAACTGAAAAAAATAAATCAAATTATTATTGTTCACAGAAGATACAATATCATATTTAGAAAAATCTGGAAGACCCTACTACTGAAAAGCTGTTGCAATTAATAAACCAATTCAGTAAAGTTTTAGGATACAAAATCAATATACAGTAGCAATTATATATATGCCAACAGCAAACAATCCTTAAAAAAAAAATAAGGCAATCCCATTTACAATAATTACAAAAAATCTAAGATACCTAAGAAAAAATTTAACCTAGGAGGTAAAAGACCTCTACAAGGAAAGCTAAAACACTCTGATAAAAGAAATTGAAAGGATGCATATCAAAAAATGGAAAGATATCCCAAACTTCTGGATTGGAAGAATTAATATTGTTAAAATGTCAAAACTGTTCAAAGCAATCTTTATAGTCAATGCAATTCCTATCAAAATATAAATGACATTCCTCACAGAACTAAAAAAAAAATCCTAAAATTTGTATGGAGCACAAAAGAACCCAAATAGCCAAAGGAACTCTAAACAAAATGAGCAAAGCTAAAGGCATCATACTACCCAACTTCAAAATATACTACAAAGCCATAGTAACCAAAACAGCATGGTACTGGCATAAAAACAGACATATAGACTAATAGAACAGAATAGTGATCACAAAAATAAATTCATGTATTTACAGGCAACAACTTTTGACAACTATGTCAAGAACATATATTAGGGAAAGGACAGTCTCTTCAATAAATGGTGCTGGGAAAACTAGATAACCATATGCAAAAGAACGAAGCCATGTCCTTATCTCTCACCATATACAAAAATAAAATCAAAATGGATTAAAGACTTAAACCTTAGACATGAAACTAGGCAACCACTGGAATAAAACATTGGGGGATGGACACAGTGGCTCATGCCTGTAATCCCAACACTTAGGGAGGCTGAGGTGGGCAGATCACTTAAGGCAGGTTTGAGACCAGCCTGGCCAACATGGTGAAACCCTGTCTCTACTAAAAATACAAAAATTAGCCAGGTGTGGTGGCACACACCTGTAATCCCAGCTACTTGGAAGTCTGAGGCATGAGAATCGCTTGAACCTGGTAGGTGGAGCTTGCAGTGAGCTGAGATTTCACCACTGCACTCCAGCCTGGGTGACAGAATGAGACCCTGTCTCAAAAAAACAAAAACAAAAAAAAAAAAAAGAAAAGAAAAGAAAAGAAAAGGATAAAACATTGGGGAGGTGCTTCAGAACTTAGTCTGGGGTAAGATATTTTGGGTAAGACCTCAAGAACACAAGCAACAACAATAACAAAAATAGACAAATGCGATCACAACAAGCTAAAAACCTTCTGCCCTGCAAAGAAAATAATCAACAAAGTGAAGAGACAACATGCAGAATGGAAGAAATTATTTGCAAGCTACCCATTTGATAAGAGATTAATAACCAGAATACATAAGGAACTCAACTCAGCAAAATAAAAATAAAAAAATAAAAATAATTCAATTTAAAAATAGATAAAAGACCTGAATAGACATCATGCAAAAGAAGAAATACAAATGGCCAACAGGTATAATATATGAAAAAAAAAAAAAAAAAAGCTCAGCATCACTAATTAACAGGGAAATGTAAATCAAAACCACAATGAGATATCATCTCACCCCAGTTAGAATGGCTTTCATAAAAAAGAGAAAATAACATGCTGATGAAGATACAGAGAAAAGGGAATCCTCATACACTGTTAGTGGCAATGTAAATTAATATAGCCACTAAAGAAAATAGTATGACATTCCTCAAAAAACTAAAAATAGAACTACCACATGATTCAACAATCCTACGACTGGGTATATATCTGAAAGGAAATTAGAATCGCCTCTCAGCCTTTTGGCTAGGATCTAGTGTAAGAAAGGAAATGAGCATGTCAAAGAATTATCTGCACTCCCGTTTTTATTGCAGCACTATTCACAGTAACTAATATATGGAATCAACCTAAGTATTCACCAACAGATGAATGGATAAAGAAAATATGGTACATATACACAAGAGAATATTATCCCACCATAAAAAAGAATAAAATCCTGTCATTTTCAGCAACGTGGATGGAACTGGAGGTAATTTTGTTAAGTTAAATAAGCCAGGCACAGAAAGACAAATGTTGCAGATTCTCACTCATGCATGGTACATAAAAATGTGGATCTTATGAAGGTAGAGAGTGAATTTGACATACCAGAGGGAAGAGTAGAAGGAAGAGAGGAAAGAAGAGAGGCTGGTTAATGGGTACAAAAATATTTAGACAGAATGACAATATCTAGTGTCTGACAGCACAGTAGGATGACTATAGTTAACAATATTTGTTATATAGTTCAAAGTTGCTGAAGAAGAAAAATTTGTTCCCAACATAAAGAGTGAATGTTTGGGGTGATGGATGTCCCACTTGCCCTGGTTTGATCATTACACATTGTATGCATGTGTAAAAATACCATGTATACCCCCAAATATGTACAACCATTATGTATCAATTTTTGAGAATAAGAATATGTCTTTGTAAATGTAAATATGGTATTACATCATCTGTGAAGAGTAATAATTTGATTTTTTTTCATTTGCAATGCCTTCATTTCTTTCTCTTGCCCAATTGCTCTGGCTAGGGCTTCCGGTAAAATACTGAATAAAAATGGTAAAAGTGAGCATTCTTGTGTTGTTTCAGATCCCAGAGGAAAGATTTTTAATTTTTCCCTATTCTGTTAGCTGTGAATTTTTTAATCTATGTCCTTTATTGTTTTGAGGGATGTTCCTTTTATACCCAGTTTATTAAGAGTTTTTTTTTTTTCCATAAACAGGAGTTTAATTTTGTTGACTGCTTTTTTACCATCTATTGAAATAATTATATGGTTTTTGTCTTTGATTCTCTTAGTGTGATATATCATTTTTATTGATTGTGTAAGCATGCTTGCATGCCTGGAATTAATCTCACTTAATCATGATTACTGCTTTTTAAAATGTATTGCTGTATTCCATTTGCTGATATTTTGTTGAAGATTTTTGAATCTATGTTTGTAATGGATATTGGCCTGTAGCTTTTCTTGCATGTGTATTCTTGTCTGTTTTTGGTATCAGGGTAACGCTGCCCTCATTCTGAATGAGTTTGGAAGTATTTCTTCCATATTAGTCTGTTCTCATGCTGCTGACAGAGACATACTGGAGACTGGGGTAATTTAAAAAGGAAAGAGGTATAATCGACTCACAGTTCTGTATGGTTGGGGAGGCCTCAGGAAACTTATAATCACAGCAGAAGGGGAAGCAAATACAGCAGAAGGGGAAGATAGCGCTTCCTGCTCTCTTCACATGAAAGCAGGAAGGAGAAGTGTTGAGCAAAAGGGGGAAAAACCCTTATGAAATAATCAGATCTTGTGAGAACTTACTCACTATCACAAGAACAGCAGCATGGGATAACTTCTCCCATGATTCAGTTATTTCCCACTGGATGCCCCCTAAGACATGTGTGGATTATGGGAACTACAATTCAAGATGAAATCTGGGTGGGGACACAACCAAACCATATCACCTTCCTCTTCAAATTTTTGGGGTAGTTTGAGTAGAATTGGTATTAGTTCTTCTTTAGATGTTTAGTAAAATTCAGCAATGAAGTTCTTGGGTCCTAAGCTTTTCTTAGATGGGATGCTTTTTTAAAATTACTGCTTACTTGTTACTTCTTATTGGTCTGTTCAGATTTTCTATTTCTTCATGATTCAATCTTGGTAGCTTGTATGTGTCCAGAAATTTATCTATTTCTTCCAGGTTTTCCAATTTTTTTGGCATATTTTTTTATAATAGTCTCTAATGATCCTTTGTATTTCTTTGGTATCAGCTGTTATGTCTTTTTCATTTCTGATTTTATTTGGTTTTCTCTTGTTTTCTTAGTTTAGTTAAAGGGTTGTCAATTTTGTTTATCTTTTCAAAAATTCAAGTATGTGTTTCATTGATTTTTTGTATTGTTTTGTTTTCGTCCCAATTTCAATTATTTTTGCTCTGATCTTTATTATTTGTTTTCTTCTACTAATTTTTGTTTTCTTTTTCTTTTTCTAGTTTCTTGAGGTACATCATTAGGTTGTTTAACTGAAATCTTTCTACTTTTTGATGTAGGCATTTATTGCCATAAACTTTCCCCTAGAGTATTGGTTTTGTTGTACCCATATATTTTGGGATGTTGTGTTTTAATTTTCATTTATTTCAAAGAATTTTAAAAATTTATTTTTAAATAAATTTTTAATAAAATTAAATAGATTTCTGGTTTTATCATTTTATGATCAGAAAGATACTTGATATGAGCTAAGTTTTTTGACTTTGTGGAGAATTGTTTTGTGGCTTAACATATGGGCTATCCTAGAGAATGTTCCATGTACTGATGAGAAGAATGTGTTTTCAGCAGTTTGATTAAATGTCCTATAACTTCATGTTTCTTTGTTGATTTTCTGGCTGAATGATCTGTCCATTATGAAGAGTGGGTACTGAAGTCCCCTACTATTATTGTATTGCAGTCTATCTCCCCCTTAGATCTATGAATGTTTGCTTTATATATTTGGGTACTCTGGTGTTGAGTGCATACATGTTAACAATTGTTATATCTTTTGGTGAATTTACCTCTTTATTATTATATAGTATTGCATTTGCTAATGCTCATGGTGTAAACATTTCTAATATATAGTAACCTTCTTTGTCTCTTTTTACAGACTTTGAGTTGAAGTCCATTTTATTTTATGTAATATATCCACCCTTGCTCTTCTTTGGTTATAATTTCATGGAATATCTTTTTCCATCCCTCACTTTCAGTCTATGTGTATCTTTTTAGGTGAAGTGAGTTTCTTGTAGGCAGCATATTATTGGGTCTTATTATTATTATTTTAATTCATTCAGTCACTCTATGTCTTTTAATTGGAGAATTTAGTCTATTTATATTCAATGTTATTATTCATAGATAAGGACTTATTATTGCCATTTTGTTACTTGTTTTTTGATTGACTTGTAACTCTTCTCTTCCTTCCTTTGTTATTATCTTTCTTTGTGGTTAAGTGATTTTCTCTGGGAGTATGTTTTAATTCATTGTCTTTTACTTTTAATTTATTTATTATAGGTTTTTGCTTTGTGGTTAAAAGGCTTTAAAACATTTTATAGATACAACAAGTTATTTTAAACAGATGATAACTTTGACCAGACACACACACACACACAAATAAGACCAACAAACGAAGGAAAAACTAAAAAAGCTCTACAATTTAATTTCTTTCTCTCCACATTTTGACTTTTTATTGTCTCAATTATCTGTTTATATTGTCTATCTCTTAACAAGTTGCTGTGTTGTTATTATTTTTGGTAGATTTGTCTTTTAGTTTTCATACTAGAGATATGAGTTGATTACACCCAATAATTACTGCATTAGATTATTCTAAATTTGACTGTATACTGACTTTTACTAGCGAACTCTACATTTTCAAATGTTTTCTTTTTGCACATTAGCATTCTCTTTTTTTCAGGTTGAAGAATTCTCTTTAGCATTTCTTGTAAGATGAATCTACTGGTGAGGAATTCTCTCAAATTTAATTTGGGAAAGAGTTTATCTCATCTTCATTTTAAAGAAAAGCTTTTTTTCTGGGTACAGTATTTTCTGTTGGCAGTTTTTTTCTTCAGCACTTTGAATATGCCATTCTACCTTTTCCAGGTCTACATAAGAAGTCTGTTGCCGGATAAATCAGAGCTCCTTTTTATGTTATTTTGCTTCTTTTCTCTTGCTGCTTTTAGTATTCTCTCTTTGTCCTTGACCTTTGAGAATTTGATTATTATACTCCTTGGGGTGGTCTTATTTTGACTGATTCTGTATGGTAATCTATAACCTTCCTGATATGGTTTGGCTGTGTCCCCACCCAAATCTCATCTTGAATTGTAGTTCCCATAATTCCCACTTGTTGTGGGAGGGACCCAGTGGGAGGTAATTGAATAATGGTGGCAAGTCTTTCCTGTGCTTATTCACTTTCTCATGATAGTGAATAAGTCTCATGAGATCTAATGGTTTTATAAAGGGGAGTTTTGTGGCCACCATGATTGTGAGACCTCCCCAGCTATGTGGAACTGTGAGTCCATTAAACCTCTTTCTTTTGTAAATTGCCCAGTCTCGGGTATGTCTCTATCAGCAGCGTGAAAACAGACTAACATAGTGAATTGGTACAAGTAGAGTGGGACACTGCTGAAAAGATACCCAAAAATGTGGAGGTGACTTTGGAACTGGGTAACAGACAGATGTTGGAACAGTTTGGATGGCTCAGAAGAAGACAGAAAAATGGGGGAAAGTTTGGAACTCCTTAGAGATTTGTTGAATGGCTTTGACCAAAATGTTGATAATGATATGGACAATGACATCCAGGGTGAAGTAGTCTCAGATGGAGATGAGGAATTTGTTGGAACTGGAGCAAAGGTAACTCTGGTTATGTTTCAGCAAAGATACTGGTGGCATTTCACTCCTGTCCTAGAGATGTGTGGAGCTTTGAACTTGAGAGACATGATTTAGGGTATCTGGTGGAAGAAATTTCTAAGCAGCAAAGCATTCAAGAAGTGACTTGGGTGCTGTTAAAGGCATTCAGTTTTAAAAGGGAAACACAGCATACAAGTTTGGAAAATTTGCAGCCTGACAATGCCATAGAAAAGAAAATCTCATTTTCTGAGGAGAAATTCAAGGTCTCTTGAAGACTCTCTTTGAGCTCACTGATTCCTTCTTCTGCTTCATCTAGTCTGCTGTTGAGAGCCTCTAATTCATTTTTCAGTTCAGCAAATATATTTTTTAGTTCCAGGATTTCTGTTTGATTTTTTAAAAATTATTTTAATCTATTTGTTAATTTTTTCTGATAAATTTCTGAATTGATTTTTCAGTGTTATCTTGGAGGGATCATAGACCTTCCATTTTCAGTTCTTGAGTTGAGGGCTCACGTATCACCATTTCATTAGGATTGATCATTGACTCCTTAGTTTTTCTGCTTAGGGATGCTATGGTTCCCTGTTTGCTATTGTTTCTTGTGGATGTATGTCTATGGCTTTGGATTGAAGGATTGGTTATTTATTCCAGGTTTTACTATCTGGCTTCTTTGGTATTCCTAAGGTATGTTTCCTTAGATATCTGTTGCAGTTCCCTTGAGGCCATTTTATAGTTGATCACTGCCTCCTTTTCATCACTAGATGGTGCCATAAACCCAGCTTTGTTCAACTCTTGCAAAGATTTGGAGCGGTGTCTGTCTCAAATTGGCGAGAAGGTCTTAAAGGCCACCCAACTATGTTGAAAATCTGGGTCAGGGTGCATGCTTAGAAGACCTGTGGAGCTGCCTCCTACAGCATGGTGCTGCTGAATAGCCACTCTGATTTAGCATTGTCTTTAGCTGAGATAAATAGTAGAATTTAACAGGGCGGGATTGCTAGTCCTGTCTCCCCACTTTGTCTTTGGCTGCTTTCAGGGGTTTGTCTTTCTACAGGCACAGTGTTTCTGTGGGTTGAGGTAGAAAAGGTTTCTCTGAAAGGGAACTCAAAATGGTGAGGAAACTGGCTGTCCACCTTGATCTCACTTTGTCATGTGTAGAAACTCTTGAATCCAGGGGGATTTTTCCATGTATGGTGCCTAGCAGATTGGGAGAGGGTGTTGCAGATACAGAAGTCCAATTCTGTTACTATCTGCTTGGAGTTGTTTACTTTTCTGTGGCCCCAGAAATTTCCTTAGCCTCAGCTTTGAGTTTTGGAGTATTGCTGGTGATAATTGTTATGCTAGATATTTGTTTGGTTTTCTAGGGAAGGAAGGTGAGAGTGAAGCCAGATTGTTTCCCAAAAAGACCTAGGATTGACTACATTCGTACCCATTCAAGTTTCTTCTATTCAAAAGCAGCAACATGATTTAGGCTAGCCAAAAGAAAAAGAAACTATGAACTATGAAAAATGAAGTGGAGGTTAATCATGTGTAACTGAGGTGAGGCGGACAAGCATGTATTGAAGATGTTTGTGGCACTTATTACTTGGCAATATAAAAATGAGTTAATTTTTTTTTAGGGTCACAAATCAGGAGCAAATTTTTTGTCTTTTCTGCTATTGCCAAATGTTCTGATTATACTGATTTTTTCATACCTGGACCCTCTTGTTGACATAGTTGTTATAGCCCTTTAAGGTTCTGAGTAGCATAGAGAAGACATAGGCTAGTCTGGCTCATAGACTCTTAAGAGAGTTCATTGGCTTTGTGATGGACGCCATGTAGAGCAAACATAATCTATCATGCTCCAGTTTTGTCTCAAAGAAAAAAATAAATACTAAGGATTCATACTCCTATTATACTTTCTCTCATCATCATTATCTATCATATGCCAAAATATTTTGGGGAAGGAGGAATACCTTAGTATTTGTATTGCTGGATCTCCGCCTTTTTTCCCCTCACATCCATAGCCTATAATACCTTGAATGAACAAGTTATATATTTCCAGTGATTCCAGACTCCCTAGTGAACCCATAATATAGGCATTTATTATATATAAAAAGTCCTATCTGTCATAGATTTCAGGCAACAAAGTTTAGAAAACAAAGTCTTTATCCAAGGAGCCATAAAAAAATAGAGGTTTGGCATAGGGTGGTTGGTAAAGGAAAAATATCCTAAAGTACTTGTTTCTATACTTGGCTATGCTTTTGTGGAAATATAGTTAGAATTAAAATAAAGTTTGGGCACTTAAAGGAATAAGCTTTAGTAATTTGGAAGATTTCCTTACATAGGATCACTTATGTACTGTGTATTTACATACTGAAAGACATAACATTGGTTCTCAAAGCTAGTATTCTAATATACTATCAGTAAGGGTCAGTGGGAGGTAAAGAGGTGATTTCACAGCTTATGCGCGCAGATTACAAATCACAGGCAAATAATCTTAGTAGTCCCAAATGTGAATGTCATCAAGTGTATCTTCATGAAGAAAATATTTGGAAATGTTGAGATACAAGATTTTACCAATACACCTTTAGTCAGTTGTACATATAAATGAACATATGGCTCTGAGATTACGTTTGGCTCCTGGCTGTATCTTAGACTGATCCATTTTTTTAATGACTTTAAAATTAGATATTTGGGTTAGTTTTGCTTGACATTGACTTAAGAGAGCCTTTTATAAATTAAAAATCCTAAGAACACAACTACAGGCAAAGATTATAATAAAAACAATATAGAGACTGTGTCTGTGCTGATTGGAGTGTAGCCTAATACTGTATTCTGGTGAGTAATCTGGTAGTAGTTAGATTAAAACATGTGAATACTACGTGAATACTTGCTTTGGTGTAGATCCCAAAGGATGTCACATAAGCCATATGAACTAGTTTACCTGGGCAGGTTAAGTAATAGTACCACTAATCTCTCTCAGAAGTATTCTGGATTGGACAGTCTGTCATCTAACCTCTAAGTATACATGTATGAAGGTACTCATTACAGTTATAGAGAGGGTCCTTAATGGGAAGAAGGAATAGGGAAAACATGGTGGAAATATACACAAAGTTGTATGCAGTAGTTAGAATCAAATAATTAGATGTTATTTAAGTGGGTTAATCTTAAAAACCTATTGCTTATTCAAAAATGAAATAAGCAGACTAAAATATATACTATTTTATAAGACAATACATGCAAAATGAGTAATATACATGTTACAAGAATTCATGAAAACCAAAAGACATCAAATACATTACAGTAGCTGTCTAAGAGGAAAGAGAAAAATGTGAGTGGATTATAGAATTAAAAGAAAGTGATTTCACTGCTGGGTGCAGTGGCTCACTTTGGAAGGCTGAGGTGGGCAGATCGTTTGAGTCCTGGAGTTCAAGACCAGCCTGTGTAACATGGCAAACTCTGTCTCTACAAGAAACACAAAAAAATTAGCAGGGCACAGAGGAGCACACCTGTAGTCCCTGTTACCTGGGAGGATCACTTGAGCCCAGGAGGTCAAGGTTGCAGTGAGCCAGTGAGCCATGATCGTGCCACTGCATTCCAACCTGAGTGACAGAGTGAGACCCGTCTAAAAACAAAACAAAAACAAGACAAAAAGAAAACAAAAACCAGAGTTAAATAAAACAAGATAGTGCCTTGTGTAGACCAGCGATAATTAGCTGTGAACTGAATAGTATGATTAAGAGAACATTCTGTACCTGATATCCAAAAAAAGAACCCTGTAGACTGTAATTATATTATACATGATACAAGTATAAAGAATGTATCTTTTAAAATATTTTTTATGGGCCAGAATTAAAACATTAGAAACATTATGTATAACTACCCCAGGTATGAGAAACTGGACATAAAATGAATATTAGTGAACCTTTGCCAAAATAGAAGCTTCTGTTTTAAGAGTCCCTAATTTGAGAATTTATAAAGCTATGAGACTGAAAGAATTAAAGTAGCCTCTGGGTAGGAAAAAACCTATCCTAGTTTTTCATCCACACTCCTGGCCAGTCTCTGAATGACAGCAATTTTCTACAACTTATGTAATTATAAATACAGCCTTTCATCCTCAGTACTCAGGCACTTCCCACCTAAACTCTTTTAAGAAAATAAATACCACAAGTTTGAATATCCCTTCTGGAACTTTAATGATATATTTGGAGGTTTTTCACAAAGAAAAACTGCACTGATGTTTCCTATGGACTTTCCTGGATTCCCTGAAGGGAGGCTTTGGCTGACAATTCTAGCTAGCTTTGGGGGTGACTCAGGCATGCTTGACAATTGTTACCCGTAAATGTCGATGCAGCTCAATAGCTGAGTATCCGCTCCTTTTTCCTGTGTGTGTCTCTCCTGATTCTGAATGTGGCTTTCTTGAAAAAGAGGGACTGGCTTTCTCTATAGAGAATAGATGTCCTTGAACCTGCTGGAAACTTGGAACAAATTCTCAATTCCAGTTGGCTTAAGCATGCACAGTTACTAGAAAAATGATCCCCCTTATGCTGTTGATAACTGTGTCACAAGAGGAAGTTTGAGATGTCACTGAGTGCTGCAGGAGACTTTTAAGAAAGGCAGTTCTCTCTGCAACCTGTTTTTTCCATCACGGGGAAATCTATTTAGTAACTTTTTCAGAATACTACAATTCATTATGCTACTGGCCCTACGAAACAATCATGATAGTAAAAATTGTAATGCCAGGCACTGTTTTAAGATTTTTGTATGGCATACCTTATTCAATCCCCTCAACGACCCTCTGAGATAGATGATATATAATCTTGGGTTGATGACTGAGGAAACAGGCACAGTGACATAATGTAACTCTCCCTAGGGTACTCAGCTAGTGCTTGGCAGAAGGAGGATGAGAACTTGGGTATCCTGGTGGCAGAGGTGCATCTTTGGGTTACTGACCATCACCACCTTGCAGAAGCCACCAAGACTCATTCTTGGGTGCAGTGTTTGGCTGGCTGGAAGCATTAAGGTAGGAAGGAAAGAGCATGTACTTTAGAGTCAGACAGACTTAGAATTCTGTTGATTTCACCACTCTCTATTTGTGTGATTCTAGGACAAGTGATTTGATCTCCTGAACTTCAATACAGTTATGTACTGCATAAAGTTATTTCTGTCTATGATAGACTGCGTAAATGAGGCTGGTACCATAAGATGATAATGCGGGTGAAAAATTTGTATTGCCTAGTGACATCATAGCCATTGTAATATCATAGCACAATGCGTGACTCATGGGTTTGTGGTGATGCTGGTGTAAACAAACCTGTGTTGCTAGACATATGAAAGTATATTGCATACAATTATATACAGTATATACTTGATAATATACTCTAAAATAACAAAGTATAGTATAAACCAATAACATAGTAAGATATGTTAGCATATGTCAGAGACCTTTGTGGCAGCCCCCTCCCATCACAGTTGTTAACATATGTTACTGGTTTATATCGTTACTATACCATTAATTGTTACTTAGAGCTTACTTCTTCTACTTATAAAAAAGGTTAACTGTAAAACAGCTGTAGGGAGATCCTTTAGGAGGTATTCCAGGAGACAGCATTGTTGTCATAGGAGATGACAGCTCCATGCATGTTATTTTCCCTGAAGACCTTTCAGTGCGGTAAGATGTAGAGGTGGAAGACAGTGATATTGATGATCCTTACGCTGTGTAGGTCTAGGTTAATGTGTCTTAGTTTTTAACTAAAATGCTTAAAAAGTAAGATAAAAGAATTAAATATTTTAAAAATAGAAAAGGGCTTATAGAAGAAGGATATGAAGAAAGAAAATATTTTTGTACAGCTGTATAATGTGTGTTTTAAGCTAAGTGTTATTACAGAAGAATAAAACATTTTAAAAAATTTAACAAGTTTATAAAGTAAAACTGTTACAGTAAGCTAAGTTAATTTATTGTTGAAGGAAGAAAATATGTTCTCAAATAAATTTAGTGTAGCTTAAGTGTTCAGTATTTTTAAAGTCTACAGTACAGTAATGTCCTAGGCCTTCACATTCACTCACTCGTTGACTCACCCAGTGAATTCCAGCCCTGCAAGCTCCATTCCTAAGCGCCCTACACAGGTGTACCTTTTTTTTTTTTTTAACCTTTTATACCTTACCTTTTCTATGTTTAGATATGTTTAGATACACAAACACTAAACATTGTTTTACAATTGCATGTAGTATTCAGTGCAGAAACATGCCGTATAGGTTTGTAGTCTAGGAGTAATAAGCTACACCACATAGCCTAGGTGTATAGTAAGCTACACCACGTAGGTTTGGGTGAGTACACGCTGATGTTAGCTTGATGATGAAATCAACTAACAATGTATTTCACAGAACATATTCCCACCATTAAATGATGCATGACTGCAGTTTCATTCATAAAATGTGAATAATTATACTGGTTCTGATCTTAGAAAAGAGAGAGTATTAAAATAACTAATACTAAATCCTAGTGTGCTAATAATTATTGGCCCTCATTTGTTGCTTTTATAGGTTGCAATGCCACAAAAATTATTTGATTTAAGAACCCTTCCTTAGTGTGATTACGTATCATGATGTTCATTTTATGAAAGAGTAAACAGGCACAGAGAAGTCACTAACGAGTCGAAGGCCATATAGCTAGTAAACTGAGTCAGGATTTAAACTTTTATCTCTCCAAATCCAACCTCTATGCTCTTGATTCTTATGGAGACTGCTTCTAAATGCCATATAGCTGTAAGAATGATTCTTAAGGGTGTAAATCGGCCAGTAAAAAACCTAAAAATCGAAAAAAAAAATCGGTTTTTTCGAATTTCATAAGGAAGTATTTTTGTAAATTAAGAGAAATAATTCTTTGTTGGGATACGTATCATGTGATATCTGACTTGTGAATTTAACATTATTCAGCCCTTTTAGAAATGAGCGGTATGTTTGCATGCAGATTATTTTTGAAAAACATGCCTAGGGTTAAAATGGTATTAGAAATTGATACGAAAGAGAACTGTGAACTAAACGAAACAGCTTGTGTTTTTCAAGGGCATGGAGATTTGAAACAATGAAATAATTATTTTATTTTTCATTTAAAATGTTATTTTGGTATTTAAATGATGAATGAAATAAAATTTATATCTAAACTAATAGTGAATTAACCCCTCCCCTTTGGTTCTCCCCTAAATTTTATTTGATTTTTGATTGTAACTATAGTAAAATCAATGATATTCCTAGTATTCTAAAATGTACTATAAATAATTTATTAATTATTGTTTAAATATTTAATTTAGCAAAATGCTTTACTTTATAAGTAAATTAGATCATATTTTGGGTTATCTCTATGAATTCATGTGACTTGAATTCTGATACGCTTTTTCTGAGTGGGAGAGAAATGAGTGGAGTTATAAATAACCATCCAGAACTAAGCATAACCCTGGGATACTTCCTCAAGTGTCCTGCCTGTGTGTTAAGGGGTAAAAAATGTTACCAGCATTCCTGTAAAAGACTAGTAGTTTTCACACTGCTGTGTGTGGGGGGCATGTGTGTGTAGTGTGTGTGTGTGGGGTGTGTGTGTGTGTGTGGGGGGGGGGTTCTTGGGGGTTTGAAGTATACAGAAGATATTTTAAATTTAGTGTTTCATTTGGATTACTATCTATAAATTGGCATAAACATTCTGCTTGAACTAAATTTCATATAGTTTTGGTGCTTCTGTGTATATTTTTTTCATAACATGTGAAGGCTAAATAGTGTGTTAGCACACTGCACACATGGAGGATTTCCACAGTTGTTCAAATACAGAAAAACAGTGAACTAATGATTATAATATGGAATGCTTCAACACAGGTATGCTAAATTCAAAAGCAGCTGGGTCATAGAACTTAATGATATATTATGATTTGGTGTGAATGTATTGTGAGGATCCCACCTTTGTTCACATCATTCTGCAACAATTTATTAGCAATTAAGTATATATATATACTTAATTTTATATAAGAAATATATAATATATAAATATGTATAAAGGACATTTTCTTTTCCAAGTTCCTTCTATAATTGATCAGATACCAATTTTTAATTAAGGTTTTAGTAATGCCACAAGTGTAATAATATATTCAAGGAAACAAGACAGTTGTAGAGAATTATCAAGAGAAACCTTTTTCTTATTTGCTGATTTAGGTAAATGCAAGATCTGATTATCCTGAAATACAGCACAAAGATTTTAGGGTATTACCTTTTCTGAAAAACATATTTATGTAAAAGTCATCTTTTGCATTATTGTCATTAAAGCTAATTGTAGATACAATGAATAGGAAACTAGACCTGAAATACATCTTTTTCATTAAACCTAAAAAGTGCTATTTGGTTTCAACAAAACATCATTTGTCATTTGAAATTAACATGATCGGCTGGGCTCAGTGGCTCACACCTGTAATACCAGCACTTTGGGAGGCCGAGGCGGGTGGATCATGAGGTCAGGAGATAAAGACCATCCTGGTCAACATGGTGAAACCCCGTCTCTACTAAAAATACAAAAATTAGCTGGGTGTGGTGATGTGTGCCTGTAGTCCCAGCTACTCGGAAGGGTGAGGCAGGAGAATCTCTTGAACCTGGGAGGCAGAGGTTGCAGTGAGCCAAGATCGTGCCACTGCACTCCAGCCTGGTGACAGAGCAAGACTACATCTCAACAACAACAACAAAAAAGAAAAATTAATGTGATTTTATAAAGAATAGTAAACATATGTTTATACCTAATTTTATTTATTATTTAATTTTCAGTGCACCTATTGAAATAAAATAAATTTAAATCCGTATTATGAGTCCATGAGAATCTTTTTCATTAAATGACTTATTGAAACATTCATTAACCAAAAACCACACCCATTAAAAGACTTTGCTATCATCCAGATATTAAATATGTAAGCATTTGTAGCTGAACAATTTAGTTTTTTAATCATATAAGTCCTTCAAATTTAGTTCTGTAAAATATTACCATGGGATAATATTCTCAAAAATATATTTTTAGCATCTTTAGAAAACATCTGTCTCCTGTATTTACAGATATATTAGTGTTTACACATGCATGGAGAGCTAAGAAATTTGTGCATTTTTGAAAATGTTGTTCAGTGAAAATCTGAAAGCAATTACAGTGTAAAATCAGTAGATAATATCTTCAAGTTTCCGTAGGATTGTGGTTGTTTTTTTATCCAAATTTTATGTTATCCAATGAGGGCTACTTTATTATCTGCTGTTTCCTAAAAAGGAACTCCTGGAACCCATGTCCTGTCATGCTGTGATTTTTTTCATTTTAAACCTAGGTTGCCTTTTGACTGTCTTACACAAAGGCATGAGAGAAGAATGATTAACATAGGGATTCTATGGTGATTATACATATTTCTTTGCTTAATCTGCTTCACAACTTTAAACTATTCTGCTGTTCGAGGTATTGTCTCCTATTTCATAGGTATATATCTAATCTAGGGATAAAAATTGAGAAATAAATGAGGTAAAAATAAAGCATTGTTCAAAGTAGTCTTTTTACTGCCTTAGAATTTGGGAATGATTGCTCGCTACATTGGCATTTGAGAGAAAAATTTGGCTATTATGGTTTTTCTTGTTATTTTTATTAAGCGAATGAAAAAGGATGGTAGCAGTTCAGCCACTGGGGTGTTGGAACTGCAAATTGAGGGGCCCCCAAGGACCTTGATACCCATTTTTGAAGTTCAATTCCATCCCTAAGATTAGAGCAGCCCTTCCAAAATGAGGGTCACAAATGCATTTGTGATTTAGACTATTTGTCTGGATGCTATCAGGGAAACAATTGGCTATTATTGAACAGAACTGCTGATTTTCTCTTTGTACCATTTTTTTCCTTTTGTTTTGGTCATTTCTGAATGGTAAAGTCTGACAGCCAGTAAAAAAAAAAAATAGTAGTTACACGGAAGAGAAAGGAACATGGAGACAGAAAGGGAACAAACAAAAAGGGAGAAGAAAAGAGACAGATTTTCAATTTCATGTGACATTGATTTAGTCTTGAGTAATTTAGTTTAATTGAAAATATATTTATCGAGCACATACTATGTAAAAAACATTGTTAATTGATGTGGGGGTAAAATTTGACAAGATAAAAATCCATGTCACGAAGAGCTCACTCTCTAGTATGGGAGATGAGATTGAATAGAGGAAATGTGACATTTTTTCGTAGAGCCTGCTTCATCCACAGCCTCTCCAACGATTACCACTCATGCTGCCTCTGGTCCCTGATCATAGCTGGTTGGTTGGGAATAGACACAGAACTCAGAGGAAGCCAATCACTGACTAAGCAGTGACTCAAGATGTATTAGGCCTACTCTTGAATGGGTGAGAGCCTATTATGTCAGAATCTCTTCAATCCAACAGCACTGTCCTTCATTTTCTCTCAAAAATATATCTTGCCTCTACTCATTTCTCTCTGTTACTCTCCTATCACTAGTGATGTATTGCCATTGCTTCCTACTTGGTTTCTTCATTTGTAGCATGTTATCTGTTAAGCCCATTCTCCAGTTGGAGTAATTTTTTAAAAAGTACTATCAGATCATGTCATTCCTCTACTTAAAAAATTTCAGTGGTTTCTCATTGCTCTTAATGTATAATCTGAACTTCACAACATGGGCCTCCATGACCACTCAGCTCCTTTTTCCCTCATCACTCTTCTCCCTTGCTTGCTCTCTCTCCTCAGATCCCCTGTCCTCAGCGGCTCCAGCATTGCTGCATTCCTCCAATATGCCTAAGCAATTCCATATTACGGCCGCTGCACATGATTACTCTGCCTTTTGTTCTTCACATGTTGGCTCCTTTAAACACTTTAAAAGTGTCAGCCTAAATTTTATCTTCTGGCAGGTGCCTTTCTGTGACACTCTTGTTAAGGGAGATTTCACTTGTCACCCTGTTACTGTGCCCTGTGATATTTTTCACAATACTCTTTACAATTTTAAACACACACACACACACACACACACACACACACACACACACACACTCTCTCTCTCTCTCTCTCTCTCTCTCTCTCTCTTACTTAGGGTAGGTACTGTCTGATTATCTCACTAGATTGTAGCAGCATTGCTCCCTACTGTAGACCTCCATGCCTTATGCAGTGCTTAGACTCATATTAGAAGCATGATAAGTTCAGCAAATAAATGAATTTAAATTAAGCCATAGAGAAATTGTTGCCTGTCAGTGGTGAATCCTAGAGTTAGCAGACAAGGTTGTGGGTGATCATTTTGGGCTCATGAATAGTTTTATCAGTACAGTATCATGTAGAGGTTGACCACATAGGTCTCAGGGTCAAAGACATCTGGGTTCATGCTCAAGCTCCACTACCTACTAGCAATATTATCTCAAGAATATTATTTAACCTCCATGAACTGTTTCCCAATATGTAACACAGAGGTAATATTTTTTTACAAAATTGTTGCAAGGATATATGATAATGTGTGTAAGGTAATTTGTAAGAATAATAATGAATAACATTTATTTATTACTTTTCTGTGCCAGGTCCTAGGCAGAGAGCTTTACAGTGCTATGTCATCAGATCTCTTCATCAATCCTGCTAGATACAAACCATTATCCTTACTTTACAAGCAAGAGACTTCAAAAAGAGGCGAAGTTGGCTGGGCGCGGTGGCTCACGCCTGTAATCCCAGCACTTTGGGAGGCCGAGGTGGGCGGATCACGAGGTCAGGAGTTTGAGACCAGCCTGACTAACATGATGAGACCCCGTCTGTACCTAAAATACAAAAAATTATCCAGGCATGATGACAGGCACTTTAATCCCAGCTACCTAGGAGGCAGAGGCAGGAGAATCGTTTTAACCTGGGAGGCGGAGGTTGTAGTGAGCTGAGATTGAGCCATTGCACTGAAGCCTGGGAGACAAGAGTGAGACTTCTCTCAAAAAAAAAAAAAAAAAAAAAAAAAAAAAGAGGGAAAGTTGAAGATCATACAGCCAGTAAGTGGCAGAATCAAGGCAAATTCAGAAATTTTAATCACAGAATCTAATGTTACAACACTAAACTATACTGGCTTCCATATGGCATATGGAAGAATACATTCAAATGGAAGTAAGGAGCAAAGAGTTATTATTTTTAAGTAGATAAAGGTAATCTGAAGGGAGCAGAGAATTAAAGAAATGTACACTAGGAAGCCACATCAAGATAGCACATGGCCCCTGAAAGAGACAACTTTTCAAAGAACAGTTGCCTTTGTTTTGGTAGTTTTTGGTTTCCAAGACTAGTCCGATGATGTCCAATCAAACTCTATATTCTTTCCTTTTATCAAATTGTTATACTACCTCCAGTTTTTGGTGAACTACTTTCTCAATTGTTGCATCTTCCCTGGCTCATGGTGGATTGCTTTTTCCTAGGGTTTGTAATATTTTATTGGAAAAATCATCTTCTGTGTGTTTTTTTTTTTTTTTTGGAAAATGTCCATGAGCATTGAATTGTAGACATGTCCTCACTGAATAGCTTCCTATTTGCTTCTGCCTGGGCTCTGTGGATTTCACAGCCTAGATTAATGTTTATTTTGGGGTTTCTTTACAACACAGGCAATGCAAATTTAGAACGAAACCCATTCTGGCATGGGCCTGAGGTTTTGATTTCTGATTGGAACCTTCCCTCTCCCACTGGCCTGATCAAATGGCGGCCTGATCAAATGGCAGCCTTTCTTACAGCTTCCTCTGGGCTAATGGTTAGAATTTTTGTAGTCTCATTTCCATAGATAGACCAGACCTTAGAGGATGTTGAACTCATTCAGTGTTTTAGGTCCATTTTCCTTTCACATGGGCCAAAGCTACATATTTTCTCCATATGTGGTGGGTAGACGCTCAACTCTTACCCTCTACAGCCCTTATCTGGGGCTGAAACCCTTTTATATGGCTGGGAAGCATCCTCTGCTTACTACACAGTCTTCACCATTCCTTATTGTTTCCCCAACCCAGCTCTTATTGTTCTTTCTTTTGAGGTGAGATATATATTTGGATCTTTTAATCAGCATTTACATGTTCCTTGTGAGATGTGAGCCCATTTATATTAATAAGATTTCAGTCCCTCATGTTACCAAAAGTCCTAAAGCACCGAAGCACCAAGTGATTGATTTCTTGTGTGTTGAGGGAATGTGTTTTGCAAAGGGGTAGGAAGCTGTGCAAAGAGCTGGGCTTTATTCTGTAGATCACAGGGGGCCAGCCATAGAAGACTTTTGATTAAGTATATAGATAATCAAATCTATATTTTAAAGAAGCTAACTCAGTAGCATCATAAAGAATGGATGGAAAGTGGAGAGACTAATGACATGGAAGCACATTAGAATGCTATGCTAGTGTCTAAATCAAAGATAGTTGATAGACTGACCCAAGCAGTAGAAACAGAAGAGACAGGTTAGATCTGTGAGAGAAGGAAAAGTCACACTTACAAAACCTTAAGACTTGTTACGTAAGAGGGAAGAGAAGTCCCAGACTTCTGACCTCAGCAATGAGGAGGATATTTGGTTGGATTGATAATATAGATGCTCCTCGACTTACCATGGGGTTACATCTCAATCAGCCCATCATAAGTTGAAAATACTGTTAAGTCAAAATGCATTTAATACACCTAACCTACTGAATATCTTAGTTTAGCTTAGCCTACCTTAAATGTGCTTGCATTAGTTTACAGTTGGGCAAATCATCTAATACAAAGCCCATTTCCTAATAAAATGTTGAATATCTCATGTGACTTGTTGACTACAGCACTAAAAGTGTAAAACAAAGTGATTATAGGTACTGACTACTAATGTACACAGCAGAAAGTGTCATCATAAAGTCAAAATATCCCAAGTTAAACCATTGCAAGTCAAACCATGGTAGGTCGAGGACCGCCTGTACTTTCTTGGAAAGACAGATTATCACTGACTATTGGCATGGCATTGCCCCATTCCTCTGCTACAAATATCCCAACTTATGATGGTTTCGGGGAAAATCCAAGATTGTGGTGTAGTTGAGTGAGTAGGTAGTGGAATTAGCTGGTGGACTCACTTCTGGCTCAAATATAATGCTTAACAATCCTATTTAGTGTGTTACCTTAAGTGTTTCCAAGTTAGTAGAAATATTTTGCTGTTGTGAATTCCACACTTATTCAACTGTCAGGAAGTGGGGCTTGATTTCTTTAACTCCACTCATGTTAACTGCATTCTCTGGTCTCCAGATCCTTTTTTTTTTTTTGGTCTCCAGATTCTTATGTGATGAGAGGATAGTGGGTTTCCTAGGTAAGTAGCTTTTCCTTTTCTCTGCTTGGGAATAAAATATGTGGTCTATAGGTGGAAAAAAGTGAAATTAAATGATACTGTACAAATCGACAGAAAAAAATACTACTGTATGTTAGCAGTTTGTGAACATTTTGTGCTGACAAAGCTCAGCAAGTCTGGACAGAAATACTTGCACAAATCTGATTATAAGGTTTCTCTCACTGAAGCAGGAACTGGCTCAGCAGAGGGAATCAAAAGAATAAACTGATATAATTTATCCTTTCCCTGTTTCTCATGAGAAGAGATGCTTGCTAGGAAATACACAGATATTTTACCATAAGATTCCAGTGCAAATGCATAGTTTCTTTGATAGAATTGCTTCTGCATTCTAGAGAGAGGGGAAGAGTAATGCTTCAGTCAAGCTAGTTGAGTCTTCATCAGAGATTATCTTCATCAACATAGGCTCTTTACTTGCTTGCCCCACTTCTTTCTTCCAACTGCTTTTATTTCCTTTAGGGATGAAACCCATTAACTAGGAAATATTAAAAGGCTTGACGTTTGACTTGAAAAAGATGGTTAAAAACTAGTTTATATATTTTCCAAGATGAGGTCTCCAACTTAGCTCTGTGCTCTGAGGATAGTCACAATCGCATTGCAGAGCTCTCCAGGAAGATTCGGGGTCGAACTCAACAACATTTTAAGTTGAGAAAACTATAAAGAGCAATATATATACATTTTTAAAAGCAATCCTACTGCAGGGCATCCCTTTATGAATTGTGATCAAAGAAATGTGGGCTGGGAGTTAGGAGACCTAGATTCTGATCTGTCTGTCATTACCTATCAATGTGGCCTTAAGCAAGTTCCATAACCTCCTGGGGTCTCAGTTTCTTCATTTGTAAAATGAGGGAGACAGATTAGTGGCTCCCAAATGCTGGCCAGTAGATGAGATGCATTCAGACCCCTGAGAAACTTTGAAAACTTTCTAGTCAGAATTCTCAGAGATTTTGATTTATAAATGTGGGGTGTATGCCAGGAATCTTTAGTTTATACAAAGCACCCCTGGGAATTCAGAGATGCCACTAAGATTGGGAAGCATGATCGAGGTGATTTTCAGTTTGCTTTGCTATTTTATTGTTGAAATTTTTATTTTGAAAAAAATTTCAATCCTAAAAGAGTTCCAAAAGAGCAAAAGGAATTTGTACACATTCTTCATCTAGGCTCGTTAATTGTTCACACTGGCAAATTTGTGCTCTCACTCTCCCTTTCTCTCTCCATGCACACACATGTTATATATGTCAGTGTGTATGCTTTACTATTATAAATACCTTTTTTAAAAACATTTGAGATTAAACTGTATATATCATAACACTTCACCTCAAAACATGTCAGTATGCATCTCCTTAGAACAAAGATAATCTCTTATAATTGCAGTATGCATCTCCTTAGAACAAAGATAATCTCTTTTATAATTGCAGTACAAAGGTCAAATTCAGGAAACTTAACATAGATACAGTGTTAATGTTTAGTATATTGTTTCCCACAAAGACTGTCCTACATAAACATAGCATAAGCATCAAATAGAGAAAATTAATATTGATACATTGCCACTATTTAATCTTCTGACTCCATTCAAGTTTTGTCAATTGCCTCAATAATATCCTTTATAGAGAATCATCTAGTTCAGAATTATGTGTTTTATCTGGTTGTCATATCTCTTTAGTCTCTCTCGGTCTAGAAGAGTTTCTCAGACTTTCCTTGACTTTCATGACCTCGATATTTTTGAAGATTGCAGGCCATTTATTTTATAGAATGTCCTTCAGTCTCAGTTTGTTTGATATTTTCTCATGATATAGGTTAGACATGTTTGTCAGGTACATTGCCCCAGTCCTATATTCAGACAGGTCTCCAAATGGTTCCAGTTTTTTGTGTGTGTGTGTTTTTTTTTTTGTAAAGAATGGTATTCAGGGACCCAGGTCTGAGCAACAGGCATACTGTTGCTGTTGGCATATACCTCCCAGCCTTATGGAATGTGTATGTGTATGTATATGTATATGTATATATGTGTGTGTGTATATATGTATTGTATATAATATATATTCACAGATACCATCTCATTGACCCCCTCCCACATATTCAAATGCATATTTACATTATATTTATTTCTTTTTTCTCTACATATATTGAAAAACATGGGTTCACATGGATACCACCAGTTCTCACTCAACATTACAAAGATCATTCTAGTTTTCTTCTTTTCCATATTTGAAACTCACTTCTCCAATAATGAGAAACCTAGAACCCATCATCCTTATCTAGTTATTTACATATTTGATCATTCTTTGTATGTAACCAGTTTTCCATCTCCACTGCCATTTCCTTCACCTTCACCCTGGTTAGGCTCCGACACCTCAATACCACTTCCTCTTTCCTCCATCAGCTGAAAACCCTTATTATCCTACTCATACCCTCCTGATACCTTATACCAGGCCACCCCTGTGGATGCCCTCCTGCCCTTGTGAGGACTCCGACACTGCATATTACATACTTATCAGGCTCTGACTCCACGTTGAGGGCTGCTCCTCCCACTGTTATAGCTCTGATGTTCCATACAGGCTGCCCCTCATGGGAACAATCTTTCATCTTGCTTGTGCTGTGACACCCTTGGGCCCTGGGAGTTATTCCTACTGTGGCGTGGGTGCCTACTTGTTCTGCCAAAAAGGAAGGAGTGTACCCACTCCATTCTCTGAAGTTTAATATTAGAGAAGGTAAACTAGGAAGTACAGACTTTCTTTTTCATTCATCTCAAATCCAGGATTGTTGGGGGACATTACAGGCTGTTTAATTAAAAAAGAATCATAGAATATCAAATAACCTGGCGAAAGAAATGCTTGATGGATAACATTTCATTATATTTGAGCACTTAGTTTATTGTTACTCAGAGAAGGCCACCTCTGATTTAGGATTTTTAGAGAACATATTGCCAAACAGTAGTCTGGGAAACTTATTTGGGGCAGGAGGTATGGCACAATATCAGATTTCTTTAACAAGGACTTAAAATTTGGAAGTGTGAACTACTTTATACTAACAAGAACTGTCTTTATCTTCCTTAAAGATTTACCTTCAGAAAGTGCCTTTAGTGTTAAAAGAATGGATTTTATTATACAACAGGAAGAAATTGTGACCTTAAGAGGAGTGACATTCAGATGAGTAACTATAGAAGGTGAAGATCTTCTGTGGAGGCCTTTGAAAAGAGAGAGAACTCAGAGGGATAAACTGGAGGCTGGATGAATCCTCTGGTGTTTTGTACCACTTACACCCGTATCAGGTTGATGCTTATAAACAAAAAAGCTGGTTTGTTTTAAACACTGGAAGCCTTATACAGGTTCCCCTTTAGATTATTTACTGTATAGATAAGTAATACACTTTCATAAAGATAGTAATTCTAAAACCGTGGTTACTGTAGTTTCAAGTTATTTATTTGCTTATTTATTTGTTTGTTTTTAAGGTATGATATTTTATTAGTCAGGACACTATCAAATAACCTCAATGCATGTTTTAGTTCATAAAGAATCCATGTGATCCTGCCTTAGCTCCAATTAGTAGTACCAGGGCTGTCATTTATGGCCTCACAAATAGTGCCTGTGTAACTCCAGGAGGCACTGTTCACATTGACTGTGATGTGAATAGCACCCCTTGGAGTTGTGCAATGAAGCAGCTCTGAAAGTAATACATAATCTGCCATCACTGGGCTGCTTCCTGCATGCTTGAGTGGCAGAGGAAAAGGGCTTAGACCCAGAAAAGGAAGATAAATTATTGCCATTGGCTGTAGATGGTGTATATTGACTGGTTCCTTCTCAAGCCCAAATCTAGAGCTCTTTGAATAGATGCAGATGCACTACCGCTGAATATGTATGTATGTGAGCATCCTGGTGTTTAAGCAATTTAAATTGCAAGAACTTTGTACATCAATAAGAGGAACAAAAAATAACCAGCTTTTTGCAGTGTAATTACATTTTACTGAATTAGCAAAGTAGCATGACCTTCGAGTTAGTCTTTGGGATACCAGGAGAATTGCGTCTTTGCCAGCCAGCCCGCCTGCCCTGCTGATGCAGCATCTGTAGAACTCCGGGGAGTCCATTTTGAGCATGTTAAGGAGGAACTCTGCAAGATTAAATCCCTCTTTCCATTAACAAAAATGGGAACACTTTCTGTAAAGCCTGTCTTAACCAGCAGAGGGGATTTGAAACATTTGGCAAGATCATTTCTGGAAAATAGACTTGAGTTTGAGTCTTGCCCTGTGGAGGCCATCGCTAGCCACAGGTGATGGCTACCCTGGATTTCACAGGGGCACTGCTTTAGTTGGTCTATTTTAAAAGGCATTATTGGTTCATTTTGAGGCTTGCATTTCGTACATAGTTTAAGAGAATTAAGTAACTAATGTGTTTCTCTGTGTAGCGACAACTAGATATTGATAGTAAGAAATGATAGCACTTGTTGAGTGCTTGTCATGTGGCATGCACTGCTATAGGCTCTTTCATGCATGATCTTATTTACTCGTCATATCTACCCTCTGAGAGAGTTCTTCACACCTAAGAGTCTTCAATTGTAAGATGCACTGTTATTTTATACAATATAAAGAAAGAAACATCATTTAAGATAGGAGAACTTTCTATAAATCCAGGACAACAAAGGGCTATCTCTACCTTCAGGATAAGGGTAAATGAAAATAAATCCATCACTCGGAAGGGTAAAGCAAGAGCACTTGCATGGCTCAATCTTTGCACTGGATTCAGGAAGGGTAGAAAATTCTGGGCAGGAGCATGATAAAATCCTCTTGGGCAAAACCCAACCTCAGGTTAGCCTGATCGCAATTGTAAGGAACATCCTGATTTCAGAAATGTTAAAATGTGAAAACTTTTGTCTTGAAACTTTTGAAATATGTATTTTTATAAGCTCTATTTTACATAAAAGAAAAGTGAAGCCTAGAGAGATGAAGCCACTTATCTAAATTTACTAAGTGGGAGAGTAGGGATACAGAGCCTATATATTTGAGCCCTATACATTTCCACTTCTAGAAGATGACAGTAGCCTAGTGTATAAATAACATGTGTTATGAGGAAACAATTGTATACACTAGTTATATGTGCCATAAAATAAAGGAAAGAACTTCATACATAAGGATAGAGAATTCGACTGGGTTTCTTAGGTGTCATATAAGAGAAATTAGAATGGCCAGAAACTTGGCATCCTATGTTTGGTCCCTCTCATCATGCTTTTGCCAGAGACAATTTCAAATTTTCCAGAATCGCATTTTTCCCCTAAAAAAGAGAGTTTTTGTTTGATGCTATTGTGGCTGTTAATTAGAAAGTAAAGCACATAAATGGGAATAAATTTTTCCTCCACTTTTCTTTATTCTTATTTGGCAAAGGACATTCTACCTATTTCTTAGGCTGAAAATATTCACCCTGTCATGCACCGTGACTTTGTGAAGAAGATCCTCAGTACTCAAAACTGATAGTTAGATAACACAGCACATGTTTTTCTCATAGGAAGTGTTGGAAAATAATTAGGAGAATGGTTATTTTTAAAGGTGACATTTATCTCCTCAAGGTATTTTTCTTTCTTTCTTTTAAGATTTTTTAAATGATTTATTTATTTCAAGTTCTGGGATACATGTGCAGAACCTGCAGATTTTTTACATAGATATACATGTGCCATGGTGGTTTGCTGCACCTATTGACTCATTGTCTAAGTTCCCTCCCCTTTCCCCCCACCCCTTAACGGCCCTTCGTGTGTGTTGTTTCCCTCTCTGTTTCCATGTGTTCTCACTGTTCAACTCCCACGTATGAGTGAGAACATGTGGTGTTTTCTGTTCCTGTGTTAGTTTGTTGAGGATGATGATTTCTACCTTCATCCACGTCCCTGCAAAGGACATGGTTTCATTCCTTTTTATGGCTGCATAGTATTTCATGGTGTATATGTACCACATTTTCTTTATCCAGTCAATCATTGATGGGCATTTGGGGTGATTCCTTGACTTTGGTATTGTAAATAGTCATATTTGTGCAATAAACATATGTGTGCATGTGTCTTTATAGTAGAATTATTTATGTTCCTTTGAGTATATACGCAGTAATGGGATTGCTGGGTCAAATGGTATTTCTGGTTCTTGATCCCAAAGTGTTCCTACTTCTCCACAGCCTCTCCAGCATCTATTTTTTCTTGACTTTTTAATAATCATCATTTTAACTGACGTAAGGTGGTATCTCATTTTGGTTTTGATTTGCATTTCTCTTATGATCAGTGATGTTGAGCTTTTCTCATATGTTTGTTGGCCACGTAAATGTCTTCTTTTGAGAAGTGTCTGTTCATATCCTTTACCAACTTTTTGATGCATTTGTTTGTTTTTTTCTTGTAAATTTGTTTAAATTCTTTGTAAATTCTGGATATTAGACCTTTGTCAGAAGGGCAGATTGCAAATATTTTCTCCCATTCTGTAGGTTGCCTGTTCACTCCGATGATAATTTTTTTTTTTTTTTGTCTGTGCAAAAGCTCTTTAGTTTAATTAGATGCCATTTGTCAATTTTGGATTTTGTTGCAATTGCTTTTGGTGTTTCTGTTATGAAACCTTTTCCCACACCTATGTACTGAATGGTATTGCCTAGTGTTTCTTCTAGGGTGTTTGTGGTTTTTGGTTTTACATTTAAGTCTTTAATCCATCTGGAGTTAATTTTTGTATAAGGTGTAAGGCAAGGTTCCAGTTTCAATTTTCTGCATATGGCTAGCCAGTTTTCCCAGCATGATTTACGTAACAGGAGAGCCTTTCCCCATTGCTTGTTTTTTGTCAGGGTTATTGGAGATCAGATGGTTGTAGATGTGTGGTGTTATTTCTGAGGTCTCTGTTCTGTTCCCTTGTTCTAAATGTCTGTTTTGGTACAGTACCATGTTCTATATGTCTGTTTTGGTTACTGTAGCCTTGTAGTATAGTTTAAAGTCAGGTAGTGTGATGCCTCCAGCTTTGTTCTTTTTGCTTAGGATTGTCTTGGCTATGTGGGGTCTTCTTTGATTCCATATGAAATTTAAAGTAGTTTTTTCTAATTCTGTGAAGAATGTCAATGGTAGTTTGATGTGAATAGCATTGAACGTATAATTTACTTTGGACAGTATGGCCATTCTCATGATATTGATTCTTCCTATCCATGAGGATGGAATGTTTTTCTATTTGTATCCTCTCTTATTTCCTTGAGCTGTAGTTTGTAGTTCTCCTTGAAGAGGTCCTTCACATCCCTTGTAAGTTGTATTCCTAAGTATTTTATTCTCTTTGTAGCAATTGTGAATGGGAGTTTATTCATGATTTGGCTCTCTGCTTGTCTATTGCTGGGGTAAAGAAATGTTTGTGATTTTTGCCTGGGTGCAGTGGCTCACGCCTGTAATCCCAGCATTTTGGGAGGCTGAGGTGGGCAGATCATGAGGTTAGGAGTTCGAGACCAGCCTGGTCAGTATGGTGAAACCTGTCTTTATTAAAACAACAACAAAAAAACCCAAAAAACTTAGCCAGGTGTGGTGGCATGCACCTGTAGTCCCAGCTACTCAGGAGGCTGAGGCAGAAGAATGATTTGAACCCAGGAGGCAGAACTTGCAGTGAGTCGAGATCACGCCACTGCACTCCAGCCTGGGTGAGAGAGTGAGACTCTGTCTCAAAAAAAAAAAAAAAAAAAGAAAGAAAGAAATGTTTGTGATTTTTGCACATTGATTTTGTATCCTGAGACTTTGCTGAAGTTGCTTATCATCTTAAGGAGCTTTTGGGCTGAGATGATGAGGTTTTCTAACTTTAGAATCATATTGTCTGCAAACAGAGACAATTTGACTTTCTCTCTTCCTATTTGAATATGCTTTATTTCTTTCTCTGGCCTGATTGCCCTGGCCAGAACTTCCAATACTATGTTTAATAGGAGTAGTGAGAGAGGTCATCCTTGTCTTGTACTGGTTTTCAAAGGGAATGCTTCCAGCTTTTGCCCATTCAGTATGATATTAGCTATGGGTTTGTCATAAATAGCTCTTATTATTTTGAGATATAGTCCATCAATATCTAGTTTACTGAGAGTTTTTAACATGAAGGGATGTTGAATTTGATTACAGGCCTTTTCTGCATCTATTGAGATAATCATGTGGTTTTTGTCTTTTTTTCTGTTTATGTGATGGGTTACATTTATTGATTTGCATATGTTGAACCAGCGTTGCATCCCAGGGATGAAGCTGGCTTGATCATGGTGGATGTTTTTTGATGTGGTGCTGGATTCTGTTTGCCAGTATTTTATTGAGGATTTTTGTATGAATGTTCATCAGGGATATTGGCCTGAAGTTTTTTGTTGTTGTTGTTTCTCTGCCAGGTTCTGATATCAGGATGATGCTGACTACATAAAATGAGTTAGAGAAGAGGCCCTCCTTTTTGACTGTTTGGAATAGTTTCAGAAGGAATGGCACCATTCCTGTTTGTACCTCTGGTAGAATTTGGCTGTGAATCTGTCTGGTCCTAGGTATTTTTTTTTTTTTTTTGATTGGTAGGCTATTCATTACTGCCTCAATTTCAAAACTTGTTATTGGTCTATTTAGGGATTCAACTTCTTCCTGGTTTAGTGTTGGGAGGGTGTGTGTGTCTAGGAATTTATACTTTTCTTCTCAATTTTCTAGTTTATTTGTGTAGAGGTGTTTATAGTATTTTCCAATGGTAGTTTGTATTTCTGTGGTGTCAGTGGTGGTATCCCTTTTTATCATTTTTTATTGTGTCTAGTTTATTTAATCTCTTTTTTTATTACTCTAGCTAGTGGCCTATTTTGTTAATTTTTTCAAAAACCGAGCTCCTGCATTCATTGATTTTTTTTTTTTGGAGGCTTTTTCGTGTCTCCATCTCCTCCAATTCTGCTCTGATCTTAGTTATTTCTTGTCTTCTGCTAGCTTTTGGATTAGTTTGCTCTTGCTTCTCTAAGTCCTTTAATTGCAATGTTAGGGTGTCAATTTGAGATCTTTCTGGCATTCTGATGTGGGCATTTGGTGCTATAAATTTCCCTCTTAACACTGCTTTAGCTGTGTCTCAGATATACTGGTACATTGTCTCTTTGTTCTCATTGATTTCAAAGAACTTGATTTCTGCCTTAATGTCATTATTTACCTAGGAGTCATTCAGGAGCGGTTTGTTCAATTTTCATGTAATTGTGTGGTTTTGAGTGAGTTTCTTAATCTTCAGTTCTAATTTGATTGCACTGTGGTCTGTGAGACTGTTATGATTTCAGTTCTTTTGCTTTTGCTGAGCAGTGTTTTACTTCCAATTATGTGGTCAATTTTAGAATAAGTGACATGTGGCACTGTTGATTTGTGGTGCAGAGTTCTGTAGACATCTATTAGGTTCACTTGATCCAGAGCTGAGTTGAAGTCCTGAATATCCTTGTTAATTTTCTGTTTTGTTGATCTGTCTAATATTGACAGTAGGATGTTAAAGTCTCCCACTATTATTGTATGGGAGTCTAAATCTCTTTATAGGTCACTAAGAACTTGTTTTATGAATCTGGGTGCTCCTGTATTGGGTACATATATATTTAGAATAGTTAGCTCTTGTTGTTGCATTGATCCCTTTACCATTATGTAATGCCCTTCTTTGTCTTTTTTGCTGTTTGTTGGTTTAAAGTCTGTTTTATCAAAGATTAGGATTGCAACCCCTGCTTTTTTTTTTCTTTTTTTTTCTATTTGCTTGGTAAATTTTCCTCCATCCCTTTATTTTGAGCCTATGTGTGTCTTCGCATGTGAGATGGGTCTCCTGAATACAGCACATCAATAGGTCTTAACTCTTTATCCAATTTGCCAGCCTGTGTCTTTTAATTGGGGCATATAGCCCATTCACATTTAAGGTTAATATTGTTATGTATAAATTTGATCCTGTCATCATGATGCTGTCTGGTTATTTTGCGCACCAGTTGATGCAGTTTCTTCATAATATCATTAATCTTTATATTTTGGTGTGGCTTTTGCAGTGGTTGCTGCTGTTTTTTTCTTTCCATATTTAGTGCTTCCTTCAGGAGCTCTTTCGATGTAGGCATGGTGGTGATGAGTTCCCTCTGTATTTGCTTGTCTGTAAAGGATTTTATTTCTCCTTTGTTTATGAAGCTTAGTTTGGCTGGATATGAAATTGTGGGTTGAAAATTCTTTTCTTTAGGAATGTTGAATATTGGCCCTCTTTTCTGGTGTGCAGGGTTTCTGCTGAGAGGTCTACTGTTAGTCTGATGGGCTTCCCTTGTAGGTGACCTGGCTTTTCTCTCTGGCTGCTTTTAACATTTTTCCTTCATTTCAACCTTTGAGAATCTGAAAATTATGTGTCTTGGGGTTGACGTTCTCATGCAGTATCTTAGTGGTGTTCCCTATGTTTCCTGAATTTGCATGTTGTCTTGTCTTGCTAGGTTGGGGAAATGCTCCTGGACAACATCCTGAAGTGTGTTTTCCAGCTTGTTTCTATTATCCCTGTCTCCTTCATGTACTGCAATCAATTGTAAGTTTGATCTTTTTATGTAGTCCCATATTTCTTGGAGGCTTTGTTCATTCTGTTTCATTATTTTTTCTCTAATCTTGTCTGTATGCCTTATTTCAGCAAGGTGATCTTTAAACTCTGATATCCTTTCTTTCACTTGGTTGATTTGGCTACTGATACTTGTATATGCTTCATGAAGTTCTTGTGCTGTGTTTTTCAGCTCCATCAGGTCATTTATGATCCTCTCTAAACTGGTTATTCTAGTTAGCAGCTCCTCTAATCTTTTATCAAGGTTCTTAGCTTCTTTGCATTGGGTTACAACATTTTCCTTTAGTTAAGCGGAGTTCTTTTTCCTCCATTACCTGAAGCCTACTTCTGTCAATTTGTCCATCTCATCCTCCGTCCAGTTCTGCACCCTTGCTGGAGAGACATTGCGATCGTTTGGAGGAGAAGAGACACTCTAGCCTTGTGGGTTTTCAGCATATTTTCATTGATTCTTTCTCATCTTCATGAGTTTGTCTAGGTTTGATCTTTGAGGCTGCTCACCCTTGGATGGGGTTTTTGTGGGACTTTTTGTTGTTGTTGATACTATTGTTATTGCTTTCTATTTGTTTGTTTTTCTTTCAATGATCAGGTCCCTCTTCTGTAGGGCTGCTGCAGTTTGATTGGGGTTCAATTCAGGCTCTATTCTTCTGGTTTGCTCTCGTGCCTGGAGATGTCACTCAAAGAGATTAGAGAATAACAAAGATGGGTGTCTTCTTCTTCTTCTGGGATCTCTGACCTCCAGGGGGACAAACCTGATGCCAATAGGATCACTTCTGTATAGGGTGTCTGAAAACCCTTGTTAAAGGGTCTCACCTATTTGGGTGGCATGGGGAACAGAACCTGTTTAACAAAGCACTTTGGCTGTGCCTTGATGGAGGTGGTGTGCTTTGCTGGGGGGATACCCACTCATCTGGGCTGCCTTGATTCCTCAGAACTACCAGGAGGAAAGGATAAGTCTGCTGGTCCACAGAGACTGTGGTCACCCTTCCCACTAGGGCCTCAGGCCCAGGGAGCTCAGGGTTCTGTCCCTGAGCCTCTGGCTAGAGTTGTTGGCCTTCCTGCAGGGAGGTCCTGCCCAGTGAGGAAGGATGAGTCAGGGTCAGGCCTAAAGAAGTGCTCTGGCTGCAGTCTGCCACAGCTGGTATGTTGGGCTGTGGGGCACAGCTTGGAACCAAGCTGTCCAGTCTCCCTGGCTCCAGCAGGGGAAAAGCATGGATTGGATCTATAGAGATGGATGCTGTCCTTCCCCCACCCAGGGAGCTTAGTGTGTTAGGCAGTTATGAGTCGCAGTGCTGGCTGCTGCACCTCCCAGGAGGAACTTAAAAGGCTTAGATATCAGGCAGCCACAGCTGTGGTGCTGATCTCCCCTTCCCCAGAAAACTCAGCTTGCTTAAGCAGATTCTAGCTGAGAGGCCATTGAGAATCGCATGCCTCCAAGTTTGGGACCCTAGGCCTCAGTTGCATGAATTCACGAGTGGGATCTTCGGATCTATGGGTTGCATGGTTTCATGGAAAAAGTATGGTTTCCCTGGCTGGGTAGCATGCTTATTCACCACCTCCCTTGGCTAAGGGGTGGAGGCTCTTCTGCTCCATGTGACTCTCAGGTGGGCCACTGAATCACACTGCTCTTCCTCCCTCTCCGTGGATCATGCCAGCTGCCTAGTCAGTTCTGATGAGAGAACCTAGATACCTCAGTTGCGGTACAGGATTCACAGCTATTATGGTTATTTTCTATGGGATCCTCTGATCGCCACTGCTTCTAGTCAGCCATCTTGGT